>NW_027067641.1:0-299857 GCF_032884065.1 Artemia franciscana
TTCTTTTTGACCTTGAAGTAGAGGGGGAAAGAGCACATACGTCAAAAATAGACTACTTCACTGAATCATTAAAGAAATCAAACTTCTAACAAAAATCATTATCCTCACTAAAAATATTCCATGTCTTCTCAGTTGAGTGGGATCTGAGGTGGATCAATTCGTTCAGAAGAAACCTAAATGAAGCTGAAGTAGATGCAGGAGTATTTCTACTAAACGTCTTTCACGTTTAAAACTGAAAAGTACAGGAAAATGGTCTGAGATATCACTCACTATTCAGAATTCCAAACCAAATTAAGAGACGAAAAAACATTATCAATTAAAGTCACTAATGTATCGGTTAATTATCTCGGAATACAAGTTGTTGGTAGAAAATTAGCAGTGAGCATATTTGAAAGAAGATCAACCCTAGTAGGGCACGCGATATCAATTGAATTAAGTTAAAAATCTCCCATGATTAAAAGTTCATACGATTTTCTGTGTATTAAATCCAAGAACTCAGCAAGGAACTGAAGAAAAGAAGGGACACTTCCACTCGGAGATGTAAAAATATTACCAATTATCGAAACCCTTATTTTGCAATTTGATTTCAATAAACTGGGATTCAAAAATCCGTTCATCGTTTTTCGACAGATCGTTTCTAACAGAATAGAAAAGAACATCAGATATACACATTACTAGACCACCCTTTACCAGTCTCCTGTGATTTAGTCACTCCATTTTGTAACCAGTATATTTAAAAGTTAATAACATCGGATTACGCATAGGCAACAATCTACCTAAATTGATCAGACAACGAACATAGAGCCTGAGAATTATGCTGAAGGACCAAAAAATGATCATCCCGTATGGTAGCCCACTTTAAATCGGAAACTTTCTTACTAGTAATTGATTAGGAAATTGAATTTCTTTTAATTTTAATCAATAGAATTATTAACTATGCTTAAAGCATGTAGTGGGTTACTTTGTAATTGAAGTAAACGCTCATCAAGGAAGCGAACATCTCCGTAGCCTGATTTGGAAAATTCATAAGAACTAGCGAGATAGTGTATCAAACCTGCAACACAACACCTACAAAAATAAAATAAAATAATTAAATGTGTAACCGAGAGGCTATAAACGAACAAACACAGTTAGGAGTAACGAGGAATCAGATCAAAACTATTTGCTTTGAAGAAAGTTATGAGAAGTTCATTAGATAAAAATAACTGTTGGAAAGGCATTGTTGATGGCTGCAAAAGCAGCGGAAAAAATAGTAGCGTGTTGGGTATTTTTGCATAGTTTTTGTTAAGCAAGTGAGTATCTCTTGCTTATTTTATCATAAATACTAATAGCTTGTTTCTGATGGTAAATAAAATCCTTCCTCATTAAATGATTTCAAATTGACACGAAAAATTTCTTTTAAATGGAAAATTACCAGGTGAAGGAAAATATTGATTTTTTATTTAGGCTACTTATCAAATATCATAATGACTAGTCAGAGGAGCATAAGTGTAAACAATAAAGCCAAAATGATAAATAAAAGCAGATTTCCGAAAGGATCATAGAAATTACAGTACTTATCTGCTACAGTAAACACGCCAAAGGTATGAAGTTCCAAAGATCCAAGGGGAGGGGCTGCAAGTTATAAAATTTGACCAGTGCTTAGGTATAGTAATGGCTATTGGGAAGTGTATAGCGGGATTTTTTGGATGGGAGGAGGGAGGGGTTTGAGAAAAGGGGGTTACGTGGGAAAATCTTGCCTTGGAGGAATTTGCCATGGGAGGTGATAATTGCCTTGAAGGTGGTACAGGATATTCTATCACTATTAAAAAAAAAACAATTAAAAAATGAATGTGGAAAAGTTTTCTCAACTAAAAGTAAGGAGCAGCATCAAAACTTGAAACGAGCAGAAATTTTTAAGCATATGCGGGTTCATCTCATTCTAAATACATCGCTCTTTACCAATAAGTATTTTTAGTAATTTCAACTATTTATTCTACGACCTTTGTGATTCAGGGGTCATTCTTAAAGAATTGGGACAAAATTTAAGCTTTAGATTACAGAGCGAGGTATTAAGGAGGGAGTAAACCCGCCATTTGCGTAATAAAATATACAAATATAGAAGTTTGTTACGTAAGTTAATTCGTAAGTTACGTATATTTTCTACTAATAAAAACGTTTGTATAATATTAAAAGTTCTAGTTGCCTTTTAAGTAACCAAAAGATTGGAGGGCAACTAGGCCTCCTCCCCAAACCCTTCTTCTCAAAATTTTCCGATAAAAACTAAGAGAAAGCCATTTAGCCAATTAAAATTAATATACAAATTTCGTTTTAATTATTCTTGTGCGGACAGCCAAAATTAAAAAATGTATTAATTCAAAACGTTCAGAAGTTAAATGAAAAAAAAAAAGTTTTTTCAAACAGTTCGTGGTAACGAACTGCAGTAAGTAGTTACTGGGCTCAATAGTAACCGAAACTCTAAAAAACAGAGTTTTGATACCAGTAGCTACATCAAATGAATCGCATTTTAATGCTGATTTTAAATATATAAGTTTCATCAAGTTTAGTAGACCCAACAAAAGTTCCGAGCTTGAGAAAATTTGTATTTTCTAGAAAATAGGGGGAAACATCCTCTAAAAGTCAAAAATGCTAACGAAAATCACACCATCAGATTCAGCTTATCAGAGAACCCTATTGTGGAAGTTTCAAGCTTCTATCAACAAAAATGTGGAATTTTGTATTTTTTGCCAGAAGACAAATCGAGGATGTGTGTTTATTTATTTTTTTTTATTTTTTTTTCAGGGGTGATCGTGTCGACCCAGTTGTCCTAGCATGTCACGAGACGGCTCATTTTGACAGAAATTGAAAGTTATAGAGCCCTTTCTTAAGTGACCAAAAATATTGGAGGGCACCTAGTCCCCCTCCCACGCACAGTTTTTTCCCAAAGTCACCATATCAAAATTAAGAGATAGCCATTCTGTTCAAAATAGTTGAAAACCTAATTAATATGTCCTTGAGGATGATTTATCCCCCCCAGTCCCCGGGGAGGGGCTGCAAGTTAAAAACTTTGACCATTGACAACATATAGCAATAGTTAATTATGAAGTGTACAGACATTTTCAGGTGGACTTTTCTGCGTTGGAGTGGGGTGGGTCGGGGGAAGGAGGTTGCGTGGGAGGATTTTTACATGGAGGAATTTTTCATGAGGTAAGAGAATTTCCATGAAGTTGAAACGAACATAAAACATTACGTATATAAGGGGGTTCGTCTCCTCCACAATATCTTGCTATTTAACCTAAAGAATTTTGTAATTTAACTATTTTTTCTAAAGCTTTTGTGATTCAGGGGTCATTCTTAAATATTTGGGACAAAATTGCAGCTTTAGTGTAAAGAACGAAATAGTGACGAGGGGATGAACCCCCTTATACACGTAATAAAAATACACAAATATAGGAATTCGTTACGTAATTTAATTCAAAAGTACGTATGGTTTATTATTAATAAAAACGTTCGCAATAAATAATATAAACTAGTTGCATTTTTAAGTAACCAAAAATTGGAGGGCAACTAGGCCTCCTCACCCACCGCTTTTTTTTCAAAATCGTCCAATCAAAACTATGAGAAAGCCATTTAGCCAAAAACAAATTAATATGTAAATTTTATTTTAATTATGCATGTGCTGTGAGCCAAAATCAAAACAAGTCTTAATTATAAAACGTTCAAAAATTAAAAAAAATAAGTTTTTTAAACTGCAAGTAAGGAACGACATTAAAACTTAAAACGACCAGAAATTATTAAGTATATAAAAGGGGTAGACCCCTCCTCAACGCCCCGCTCTTTACGCTAAAGTTTTTTTGTTGTTTTAGAAAGTAGAGTTGAGAGAAAGAGTCAAACTTTAGCGTAAAGAGCCAGACGTTTAGGAGAAGTCAACCCCTTTTATATAATTAATAATTTCTGTTCATTTTAAGTTTTAATGTCGCTCCTTACTTGCAGTTTTAAAAACATTTTTTTCATTAATTGAGGAACAAGAACAAATTGTTGTTGCTATAACGCACAGGTGCCAAAATTTCAATTTTAAATGAAAGGTAGTAAACTAAATTATAAATGTAAAATAAAAAGGGCAAAAATGCATCCAAGGGTACGTGCAGGACACAACTTTAGAAAGTGATTATGCCTATACAAAAAATACAGTATAACAGCTCTTTCAGATATCTTTCAGATAGCCCCTAATTTTTTAAATCTATGTTTAGTATAAAACGATAAGAGTATGCTCTCTGGTGTAGTATTTTTGCTGTTGAGATCAGGGAGGTTATCGGTTTTGATGCAAAATTTTTATATTTCCCTAAGTGTTTTCCTATCCTCTTCTTAAGAAACAAATAATATTGAAACAGTATTATGTTTTGAGGCTGGTATTTCCTTGTAATCTTGTAAAATTCACATGATTAGACAGCTTCTGCTTATACTTTTTGCCGTAAGCTCCACTTTCCGCACAGATTTTCTATACATCCCACATTCCAATGATATTATTTTTATTACCGCTGGTGGTTGGAAACTAATAATGAATTACTGAAATGTAGAGTTTTTTCTGTTGAAAAAGTGTTTTCATTCATGCATTTTAGAAAACAAGACAAACCTTAGAAGAAAAATTATATTGCAAGGACGGCTTTATGTGCTATCTGGTGCCGATGGTAAAACAAGGAATATTTTCAAGCAGTAGCATAATTTTGTTATAATTCTGGGTGGGGGAGGGGGAAATATTGGAGCTAATATTTCAAAATCAAGCAAAAGTCACAGTGAAAACCCAAACATGAACCGTAGAATACCATAAAGATAAAGAAATACTAAAGAAAAATGACCCATTTCTGTGAATGCCTCAATTATGTTGGCTTATCTTAGATTCGACAATATCCTTTAAGACTCTAAACATCAGCTGAGAGGAGGAAGGTTGCAAACCAGGGTCTTGAATGTACCGTAACCCCACTAACTCAGAGCAAATTATGCCCCTGTTCTTAAGTAGCCTAAAGTTAGATGTTTTTTAATTACCTTTATAATTGACAAGAGTTTGTACTTGTAATTGTCTTGTCAATTCCTCATCGAGATTCCACTGAAAAATATTTTAATGTAGCGCTCTTTTCAGAGTCAGAAAATGGCGGATTGCAGTGTACAGGAATGCCTTCTTAAGTTTGAAATCAGTTTGTTTAAATGCCAGAAACAAACATATGTGCTCAAAGTATTTACCAAGAAGTTTTTCCTTTTTAATAAAATGTATCAAGATCAAGAGTTTGGCTTGAAGCAGACGGTGCTCCTCCTTTGCTCAACCCAACAGATAATTGAAATTGATTGTAACTTGATTTAAAGTTCTTTTACATCTATGTGCAATAATGTTAATTTCATTCGATAGAGACTAAATCGCAGATACCAATAACAAATACTATATGCAAACGATAGGCCAGTTTTATAATTTATATCCCTTCTTCAAATTCTTTTGGGGGGTCATGTCATCTCCAAAGCCACAGTTATTGTGCCTTTCAACTCACAGTATATATTATAATATTTAGCATAATAAATTTATCCTGTGGTTTCAAATATTTGGATTCTCAATTTGTTTGGGTTTTTAGATGTAATTTCTTAGATAATTTTATTTTAAAAGGTTAGTTTTCCTTCCTTAAAGTCTTTGTTTCTTCCCGACAAAAAAGGCTCCCAGACTTGGAGCCAAAAATATTTGGTCTTTATTATTTTTATTAGTTAATGTTTTGTTTGTCACTGCATTATTTCAGTTGAACCCTTCCTTCTCTAATAGGTTTTCGTAATAGAAGAGCAGCGTGGTCAAAGAAATTGTTTAGGGCGTGGGAGGGGGGCTAGTTACAATTTTTCTCTCTGGAAAGAGGCACTAGAACCTTTCACTCTTGTTCAGATGAGTCCTTTCATGACATCTTAGGACCGCTTATTTGTTGAGAGTATTCCTAGTTAAAAAAAAACAAAAACAAGTAAACCCGCATGGGATATTTCTTATAGCAAAATTACAAAATTGTACATTTTTCACATTTATGCTGTGTGTCAACTATGCTGAACAAAATGAAATCTCAATTTTGTCTGACGACTTTTTGCAAAACAAAACGTGAGAGTTGGTGCTAGTGGCCCTTGAGTTTTTTCGTTCACTTGAAATGGGAACTAGAACTTGTACTTTCCGTTTAAACTAGCCCCCTTGTGATATTCTAGGACAATTTTTTCGTTACAATCAACCCTGGATGAAAACGAATAAACAAGTAAAGATGAGAACTCGGATACGCTACATAAGGAACTGAGATTTGTTTTTCGATTTATTGGATTTTATGGAGTTTTTCCCCCTCTTTCGAAAAATGAAAGAAGTTTTTCAGGCTAGTAATATTTGATTGGTAACATTAAACTTACTAAATATTATAAATTCGGAATCAGCATCATAAGCCAATTCTTTTAACATGTCCTTGGATATCAAAATTTCGTTATTTAGAGTTTTGGTTACTATTGAGCTGTATTGGTCCTTACTTTAATTAAGTTTCTAACCAAGAACTGTTTGATAAGAAAAAAGGCAAAGGGTGCGGCAATAGATCATTAATGTCTAAACTGGTTGTGCCGATATCCCTTTCGTGGCCCTTCAGCCAAGAAGTGCAGTAGGGGGTTGGAGATATAAGAGTGGTGTTTAAATTATAAATTATAAAGATTTTTATTCAGTGATAGCCCAGAACTTCATTGTATGTTGCATTATTATTATTATTATTACAGAGCTTAGAGTTGAGGATGCCACTTCTGGAACCACAAGCATACATGAAGATGGAAGTCATGATTTCGACATAATCCAAATTAGACTCATTGCCGTGGCACATTAACTTCTGTCGCACCTACAAACCCCAGCCAGTTTGTTTGGCTGCAGCCTCTAGTAGAGATTTGCCAGGTTATTCAACCAAAAGATGCTGGCATCTGTGACCTCATATTAACTTCAAGGAATGCTTAGACCCATTCTTATCTTGGCATTTTCTTAAGACCTTATCATCTTATAAAATATGCTTAAATTAAAAACACTTAAAGAAAAAAAATGAAAATTTTGTGCTTGCAAGTTTGTCTGTATTACTGACCTCATATTGAATATGCAAAACTGTAAGAAAAAAATAGCTTCACGTGATCAGAAAAAAATAACATAATAACTAAATATAGCTCACAATTTTTACTTATTGAGTAAGACACTTATGGTTGTCAAGCAACAACAAAAAATCTAATGAAAACTAATCTGTTAGGAGCTTGACTTTAAGCTGTGAAGGCTTTTAAGGGCGAAGTGGAGAGTTTTTCATGACGGTTTAGCCTACAACCTAAAAAGTATATTATAAATATATATATATATATATATATATATATATATATACGTATATATATATATATATATATATATATATATATATATATATATATATATATATATATTTATATATACGTATATATATATATATATATATATATATATATATATATATATATAATATATATATATATATATATATATATATATATATATATATATATATATATATGTATATGTATATTATATATATATATATATATATATATATATATATATATATATATATATATATATATATTATTTGAATATAAATACATATAGTATATATTCTGTGCTTTAACTATAACTATTGATATGACCTATTCAATTTGAATTTGGCTTGCCTTTCTGTATTTTAGTTTTATGTTATAGAGAAGAGTCGGAAATTGATAGTCAAAAACGAAATAGTTTTCAACTGTTATGAACCATCGTAATAGTTGGATCGGGGAACGTTAATTGAAAATTATGTCATATATTCTCAAAAGTCAGCAATTCCTTCAAACCTTTGTCAAAGCGAGAGTGATGACTATGAGCAAGTTTTGTTTTCAAACTGATACTTAACATCAATTATTATTTTGTGAAAGATGCAATTAACAATTGCAAATTTTGGTCTTTAGGACACAAACTTATATCTGATGTTTTCTATTTATATAGAAACTAGAATTGCGAACAGAGAAATAGAGAGGGGATAATGAATTCTTCTTTTTTTGAGAAGTATTCTTGCTTCTGTTTAAGAATTGTTAAATTGTTGCATTGGGCTTTCCTTTTTGAGCTTGTGATGTTTTTCTGTAGCACAAAAAAACTGAATTGCGTTTTTTTAATAGATGTAATCTGGTAAAGATTATCATACTGGTTATACTAAAGATAAAATTGAATACCCAGTGACTCTGATGACGATTCTTAAGCACCATACAATCGCAAAAGTGGACACAACTCCTCCAAAGTGAGTGAGATCTGATTCTGAAGCGCTTTCTTAGTATGAATGGTCCACCGTTATCAAATCAAGGAACTCCAAAGCAAAATACATATCTCGCGAATTTAAATTTTGCTAAATGATCAGACTACAGGAACAGTAAATCATGCGCTCCAGATAACACATCTTAAATCTTAAAAATAAAGTAAAAGAGAGAACTTTGGCTTGCAAAACAAAAGATAAAAAGTATTATTTATAGGGAGCTTCAAAGCGTGTGAATGGTATAGCCTCATCTTTGTTTAAAATAAACTTTCAAAGAGTTAGGGCTAAACATCCTTTTGAGATGAAAGAAAAAACTACAGCTTTTTGACCTATATTGCGATACTTCATGGTTATAAGAAATGCTCCAAGCAAAAATTATTTATGCACCAACTGTTAGGACACTAATAATGCATTTGTCTAAAAGACACCTGGTAGATGGTTTCAACCCAAATATATTTTTAATGCTCTAGCAAAGAAGTGTCCAAAAGAAGAATCAGATTGTACCTTACCAATTGATGATATGACTCTCGAGCCAGGAATTAACTAAATGTAACTATAGGGAAAGAGATGCTGTGCTTTTAATGTACAAAGATCGAATGATTCGACATGCAACCGTTTTTCTGTGAAATCAAAATAGAATATTACGGAATGCCTTGACAAATGTAGCGAATCATTGTTTTTGACCAAAACAATAGTTTCAGACCAGCAAGGAAATTTTCAAGGGCTGAAAAAAGACTTGTTTTTTTTTCAGGAGAAAACTTATCTCTTGATAGGGGTTGATAAATTCAACTCTATTTTTGAACCACCTCACCTTCGCAAGAGTATAAGAAAAAACTTGATCCCTTATGACGTAAAGTTAGGGGGATAGAGAGCATATTAGGCCAATTTCCGTCTCCTTTACCAGCTGAATCAGATATTTCAAAAACAAAATCGTCTTAAACTAAGTAGACCTGATGCTTAGCCGAAAGATTAAAAAAAAAATGAAAGCTAGCACAGCTGTGCAGGGTTTTTTCATTATATTTCTGCTGGAATAAACTGTTATGACAGCAAAGGCCAATTACCGCTGAAAATTCTCTGAACAGATGATTTTGCTCATTTTTGATAGGCAATTTGTCTCCGTAAATTCCCTTGGCTATTCTGGAAAGAAAATATATTTGTATTCTCTTTCTCCATCTAATAAGTCCATCAATTTCTTTTAAAGTTCAATGAAAACCTTAAAAATTCTTAATATTGTTCATAAAAAAAAAAAAAACAGGAAAAAGTATCGACTCTACAATCCACTGGGTGAAAGGTTGGCTACTTTCAATCTCTTCTATCCTGGAGTTTGCTAAAATGCTTACCATACGAGGTTTTCAGTTTTTCTACATTTGGCAATTAAGTCAGGACAGCCTAAAGCAATTCTACGCAATGATAAAGTGTTCTCGTGGATTTTGCGCCAAACCAACAACCAGACGCTTTACCAGTCTGTTTAAACTTTAGCCGTGTAAAACTTTTTCCATTTTTTTGCCAAATCCATTTAGTTTTTTCTACATTTACTTTAAAAAATAAAGAAAGGTTGCTTTTTTCGTTCCTAGTTTAACCTCCGCGCCAGCGAATTGCATTGAAACTGAAAGCAATGATGGGCTTTTTTATTGATTCGGGGAGGGAAGTATATACGGTGTCAAAGAGAGAAACTTCAATTACATTGTCCAAATTGTATTAAAAAATAACTTCTCTGACACCACTGCGGAGAAGTTGAATGTGTCTGATGATTCTTTTGTTTCATCCTGTGTACAGCTTATTATGCATGAAAGCTTATGATAGTTCTGCTCCAGAGTTTTCTGGGCAAACCATTTCTTTCGCTTTGAATTATACAGATTTTAAAAAAAATAATTAAAATCGCAATTGATCAATTTAAAGAGAAAAGCTGGGAGCCTGGTTTCGCCAAGCATAGTTCCTTTTGGTCGGGCACGATTCTCTTTCTTGATGTAGAGAATCTGCTAAAAAAATAGTCATATTTTTTTTTTCAGAAGCCGCTTCTATTATTTGGTTTCTCCAAAAGAGATAGTCATATTTTTTTCAGAAGCCGTTTCTATTATATGGTTAAGTTCTGTAACCACCAGCTTTAAAGAAACCAAGTAGTAGGTAAATGATGACAGAAATGATTATCTTATAAGTATGCTAATTTTAACTAAAAAAACCTAATTATCTAATTTATCTAACCATTGTTCACTTGTGTAATTTAATAAATTTAAACATATTTTTTATTCATTTATAGAAAGTATTTACTTCGCTTCCCTTTTAGCTTAAGAAAAAGTCGGTTTTAAGAGTTCCCCTTTACAGATTTCATTTGCATATAGAAGAAAGAAGTTATTCCATATGGTTTATTTCTTGTTTAAAGGGGAGTCGTATGTATACTAATTGACTAAATTTTGTTTTTAGTGGATAAATCCTCGGAATTATTATTACCGATCTGATATGAAAAATTTTATTCGCAAGTATTAGTGTTCCACAAGGAGTCAACATGTTTCATACCCTCAGGTGTCGGAAAATATATGGTCAATGATTTTTGTTTCACAAAAGGTGAGCTTATAAAACAAAAATAACTGTTCTAATAACTACATATTAAGGAAATTATACGTTGTTTGAATTTAATTTGGGATTTCTAATACAACTATTAGTAAAAAAAGCCAATATTTTAACTTTATTGTTATTTAGCTATTAAAAACTCATTTTGATTTTAGTCCCAAATAATTTTTAAGCAAACTCCGCAGGTACTTTTGAATATTCCTTTAGGTAACCGACTGCGATTGGTAAATTCACAAGATATTTTTTTTCGTAGAAACTAGCTTGCGTGTTATGAATTAAGAACTTCATTTGCTAATTTTGTTTGACATAAATTTTTTTGCAATCATTGAGGGATAATTATAATTTAATGTGATGATTTTTATCGTTTGTGGTTTTAGCACATTTGTCTGTGTTTTTTAGTTGTTCATTCTCAAATAATTATCAAGATTTGCATCTTTGTTGATCAAAATCGAATTTGGAAGTTTAGTATTATAGCGACCACACTCAAGAAGTGAATATAGGGCACAATTTTACTTCATAATATCCAGATTAATTGTAGCTAACACATTCTGTGTACATCCCCGATATACTTAACCCCATACCCTCATGATGTGTGAATATATAGCCCGAATTATATATTTTAAATTCTTTCTTGTAATGCAGCCTTCTTTTTTTAATCCATTTACCTGCAAATGAATCAAATGTGAAAAAACAAAGCAGGAAAAAAAGTTACGATTGACAGGAATGCATTGAAAATATAGAAGTTTGTTCTATATATTTGCTCATCAGGGATTCTGGGGGTATAGCATAGCTCGGCTGCTTACAACATGTGTTAGCTACAATTATTTTATGAAATAAGAATTGTTTTCTAACTCTCTTGAGTGAGGTCATTATAATCTATAAATACATTAAATCTTTATCCGACAAGTCCATTTTCATACAGTAAAAAAAGGTCTCTTATTAAGAGGAGCTGTTGAAAGCCTGGCTCAAGTAGCCGAGCTTCATTTCTCTTAACCAATGTATTAGTATTGTGAAATTTTAAAATGTTTCTCGTAATGTCGTAATATCTATAGATATGTAACTGTCATAATTCTTGTAACTTACCTATTTATTATTCATAGAAATATTTGTTATTGGTCTAAGAAAAGCAATCAGTTTACTTCTCTCCTCTTTTGGAAAATAGGAATTGAAGAAATTCCTCTCTTCTTATTTTCATTCGTATAAAGAAAAAAAATGGATTAAGAAATTTTAATATTTTGTTTGATAATTGTTGAAATATTATCGAAATTACTATGTATGACTAATAATTAAGTCATACATAGTAAACACCAAATAACTGATTTTACATCAATTTGTCATGATGTGCTGAACATTTTTCATTGCGCTTGTGCGAAGGAGGGGTCATGAAAAGTGGCTTAGCTTGTGTGGTCTTAGATGTGTTTAAAAAATCTTCATTCTAAATTATAGGACTTTTCGCTACTTTTCTTTACCTATACTGCGGTTAGTTTGTATCGTAAATGTAATCCAAAAATAATAAGCTTTCTTTTAATTTCACTAAATAGGCTTACTTTAACATTTTTTGCCAGCCTAGAGTCTAGAAAGAGCAAACGGGAAGAGTTTTCCTGTAGGAAAAATGTCCTATATTATGAGAGATATCTTTTCGGAAAAAAAGTAAGACATTTTTGGAAAAATAGCTTGCCTAATTCATTTGAAGATACTAAGACATGTTTGAAGAAGAGAAATGGTCCCAGAACCAGTGCAGAGGGGACCAATAGATCCTCTCAAGCGTACGTACAAGTGCTTAAGCTGGCATAAAACCGGCTACCAAGAAGTCCCCGTGTCCTCCAGTTGAATAGAGGTTTGTTTCCCATCCTGGGCTCATTTATGTCCCAAAATGGTTTTTAGCACTTATTGATGCTCATTATAAGCCAGTGTTAAAGTCCTGCAAATACAGTCTAAAACCTGTTACCTCCAAACTCATTATATATTCGTACCTACAAATACTATACAACAACAAGGAGGCAGCCCTTAGACGATAAATAAGCTAAGAATAGGCTAATAAGTCTAAAAATATTCGCCAAAAGAGACCAGGCCCAGAAGGATAATCATTTAATCAGAATTATATGCTAATACTGGGTTATTTAGTAGGTTATAATTTCTTCGAGCGGTACCAATTCACAAGTCAAGAGAGATCACTAGAAAAGCAAAAAAAAAATCAAATTTCCAAAAGTTTTAAAACCAAATAGACTTTAAAATATAAGTACTGAAGTAATAGTTGGTTCCAAGAAATTCCGTATCCAAAATCTGCTATCATCGATCTTGCCTATCCGCATCAAATATAGTGGTAGGGAGGTTTTAAGGAAACTAGTTGGTCTATTCAATTCTTCTACATGAGTCTACTCAGCTAGTAATTTTTATCGAAAGACATTTTTATCCAAAAACCTCATGGAGACCAGTGACAAAAATTGTAAATATTATAAGAAATTACTAATTAGGCTGAAACAGAGCGGTCGGCAAGCATTAAAATGC
The DNA here is from genome assembly GCF_032884065.1 of Artemia franciscana. NCBI lineage: Eukaryota > Metazoa > Arthropoda > Branchiopoda > Anostraca > Artemiidae > Artemia > Artemia franciscana. The sequence goes on from NW_027067641.1 coordinate 13,383, forward strand.
TTCAGAGTCGTAAATCCGTTTTAAGAGAATATATAGGGGATAAAAGGACTGTTCTTAAATTTGAACAGATTTTTCAAGATTTGTATAAAGAGTTAAATCCGATTTGTCAGTCTAGTCAAACAGAAAGCATCGCTTACGAAGCTTAGAGAGCAGTAGTCAGAGAAATTTCTTTATCCTACAAATAGGTAAATAAATAGGGTAACAATTTTCAGATAGAAATTGTTGGTACGGATCTTTCATTATTTGAAAAAAAAACATAACACGAAAAGAACATACGCCCACCTCATACAAAATAATTGAAGAAATATAGAAGAACAGAAAGAGGCCCTTAGGGTGGCCGATAAAATATATTACAAGGATTCTACGAAAACAATTGAGAGACTAATAAAAAGTTGTTGAGGAGATTCGGAAAGTAATGTTTCATTGCTATAAACTTTAGACCTTAGTATCACTAGGACAATTTTTTAAAGGATTGACTAAGAAATAGATTGAAGATTGAAGGTGTTAAAACTTAAAATACATGGTGAAAAAATATTAGAATTCGTAGACTAGGATTGTAGGTGGAGAAACGCACAAGCAGAAATGGGAGGCAAAGCCACCTTGTCTAAAACAAATAATTCCTATTGTTCAAGTTCGGAATGCTTGTAATCTGGTAAAATTGGATACTCAAGGGTATTTTACAAAAAATTGACTCAATAGAGATGATAAAATAGCAACCTAGAATTTGGCCCTCATTAAAAAAATTGATGAGTTTAGAATCTCGCAAAAGGTATGGGAAATTAAATGTAAAATTAGTTCAATTGGCAACTGTTTCCTACAGGGACTAAATATATGTGCAAACTGACATAAATAATACAACAGTAATTAAAGATAGGGATACAGTTTCAGCAGCGTGCTATTATTGAGATAATCACCAACTTTTATCAGCGTAGGCTAGATTTCAAATCGCAAGGTTTTATTGGAACTATTAAAAGAAATACAGTAAAAGCAAGCCTAGGTCCTTCTTTAGCAGTGAATGTTCGAGCCAGAGGAGAATTCTGATACATAGGGGATATATTTCTTATGAATCCACCTTCTATAATGGTGAGGGAGGGTCTGCCATTCCGAAAGAGAGTTGGGAAAACACGTGTCGCTAGGTCAATATGTATTAGAGAGGGTAATCAAGTAACTACCAAAAAAGTTGTAGAAAGTTTACTAATCCCTAGAAAAAATGAGGATGGAGACATGGCTATGCCAACTTTTATAAAAAATGAGATGGGTATAAATAATTCTTCACCAAATATTTTAACAAATTGAAATCTTCAAAACATATATATATATATATATATATATATATATATATATATATATATATATATATATATATATATATATATATATATATATATATATATATATATATATATATATATATATATATATATCAAATATGACGTAGAAATTAATGGTGTAAAAAAGCACAATTAAAAGCAAATGGTGAACCAGAGAAGAATGAAAACATGTTTATTTTATGTACTTTTCGTCACAGAGTTTGAAATGCTTTAGAGTAATATGAAAAACAAAACGTTTGAACTTCATTACCATTTGTGAAACATTTATTTCTTCAGTAAAAATTAAAAAATTAACGAGAGAAAAAAAATGCAAAACTAAATTACAATTTACGAGCTTAGTTCTCATATAGTGAAGATTGTTTTAATTCTGAAGTTGCCTTTTTTAGTAACCAAAAAATCGGAGGGCAAATGGGCTTCCTCTCCCACTCTTTTTTTCTCAAAATAATTCGATCAAAACTATGAGAAAGCCATTTAGCCAAAAAAAAATAAATATACAAATTTCGTTTTAATTATTCCTCTGCGGAGAGCCAAAATCAATACATGCATTGATTCAAAAACGTTAAGAAATTAAATAAAAAAACCAGTTTTTTTAACTGAAATTAAGGAGCGACATTAAAACTTAAAACGAACAGAAATTACTTCGCATATGAATGGGGCTTTTTCTCCTCAACGTCCCGCTCTTTACGCTAAGGTTTGACTCTTTCTCTTAACTCTACTTTTTAAAACAGCAAAAAAACTTTAGCGTAAAGAGTGGGGCGTTGAGAAGGAAAAGTCCCTTTCATATACGGAGTAATTTCTATTCGTGTTAAGTTTTAATGTCGCTTCTTACTTTCAGTAAAAAAAAACTTTCTTTTTATTTAATTTTTTACTGCAGACCTACTAAATTAAGCTTTTTCATACAAAATCTATTTCAATTTGTCTCAGAAAATAGTATGTATAAGTCTAATAGCTTAAACACCTTAATGTTTAGAAGGTTTTGAAAAGAACCATTTGACTTTGAGTTGTTTTTCCAATTAACTTAAAAAAAAACTTTTTCATCGCTTGATTTGCTTTTGTACGATTTTATACAATCAGTTTTATATTAAAAATTCCTATGCGGTTAAATATTTAGTTTGAATCACTGGACAAAGCTACTGGCAAAATTGACCTCCAAGTAATTTACGACCAGTTATTCAACTTGTCTCAATTGAAATTCTAAGCAATTGTTCCAGTATTATATGCAAATAGAAACACTATGTCATATTAGGTCACAGTCAAAGGTTCTGAAAAACGAAAACGCCTTGAATTCGTCAACCTTTTAAAAGGGTCTTTGCAATTAAGCGCTTAGTTCTGGATTCTTTTCCTTCTCTTCCAAAGTTGTGTAGACCAATTAAATGAAATGAGGTGAACAATCAAAGCGCTACGGACAAAGGATAAGACGATATATACATATTTTGTGTTCAAGTCTATTCGATGGTTTTATTCCTATTCGCCCTGCCCCAAAACTTTCAAATTAATATGTAATGAATATGGCTTAGGAATAAGCTTTTGCCCTATATCCATTCAAGTTTTATCCTACTAAGTCAATGAGAAAAAATGTTTCAAAATGGGGGATAAATAAAAAAGTGCAAAATTTTTATCGCAAGGAAAGCAGTATTGGTTAGAAGCATCCTAAGAAATAACTATGTTTCTAAGCAAGTAAACATCATTCATTTCATTTTGGAGCGTAAATATTAGAAGAAATACTAGACTTTGATTACTTACTTTCTACTCTGTGTTATTTTTAGAAACATATACCCCACTGAAATACCTGCTCCTGATTTATGCCATGCATATTTTCGCTTTTTCCTTATATTTTTTAATGCATGATTTTGAATAGTATTTTACAGGATGACTAAGAGGTCTGTGGGGGGGGGGGGTATTTTCTGCTTAAGAACTTATGACCCTTCACTCGCTTTCCTATTTAGTCTCTAGGTGATTTTTTTGAAAATCTAGGATAAATCTAGAAAGTTAAAAGTTTTTCTTACACAGAGGAGGTTGCAGATCCCGAGCAACAGGCACAGTTTATAGGCATGCAAATGTCATTCATTTTATTTTGTAGCGTATATCTTAGAAGGGTAAGTTGACTTCTTACTTCTTAGTATTTTGCAAACAGAGATTTGAGTACAGCATGGGTAAAGAATGTACCTGCTTACAATTTATGCCTTTTTTGTCTTGCACAATTTAAAACAATAGTTTACCGACTTTCATAAGTTTGTACGAGAAGGCGGTATTTTAGGATTCAAAGTGAATGGATCACTCTGTGTGATCCATTTCATTCAATCTTTGTTCTACTCAGTCCTACGAACAATTTGTCGTAAAATGTAACATAAATCTAGGAAATAAAAAAAAAAAATTATCTCAAGGAGACAGGTGAGGGATTTCTGTCCCATTACAAATTCTAGTGTGGTGTTCAGGCACAAATTGTGGCTATGATAGGTTTCTAGGCATGAATCATTTCTCATTTTATATTTTAGTGTAGATGTATGAAGAATTATTATACTTTGTTTTATGACCTTTATTTAATCACATTCTTGCAAACAGAAAACTGAGTATTTATAAGAGCAAATGAAATGTTTAATCAGGATTATTTGCTATTTCATTTTTTCAATTTTTACCTTATATGGTGAAAAATAAATCACCAGTACAACTGCACAAATACAGAAATAAACGCACACGATAAAATCAAACTTAGATATATTAAATATAAGAAAAAATAAACCATTTGAACAAAAAAAGAAGGACAGAAGGAGGAAGGAAGACTGTTTTCCTTCTTTAGTAGTAAAAACAGATCAGTACTTAAACGAGGCCTTAACCCTAATCATCCATCCATTACATAGGTCAAACAGCATAGCCATACACAATCAACTGCAAAGAATAATCCATGGACAGGCAGTCTTGTCGTAAGTAAGTATAGGTTGTTATACACCAAACATAAAAAACAACAAATAAGACAAATAATTCAAAGGCGACAACCCAACACAAGGGGTCATCAAGAGAATACACACTCACCTGTAGGTTTTTGGAACTTTAAATTCCCTATCCAGGCACGTGACGTGCCTACTGTAGATTCTTTACGGTAACCCTGTGCTAGTTATCGTCCCCAAAATATATGTCTATTAATAAACCAATGTGAAACAAATAAATAACTTAAGAATTATCTTGCCTTGGTTTTGGCACTCGTGTATTTACGTTAACCTGCATGATCATAACTATCCACCATGTATACTAATACTGAAAATTGGTTACCATTTTACACTAATATCAAATCTTCTCAATCGATACAAATGTAATCTAAGTGAAATTTAAGGAAAAGAATGAAAATTAAGACTTTCTTAGACAAACAACATATGCAAAATCCACCGGAAATTCACAGTCACAGATCAAGGACTCCCAATTCTTAGTAACAAGGAAAGAAAAATCATTCACAAATTTCATCAAGTATTTTAAGATAATTCTTTCGCTATTTACTTCAAAGTTAAATAAAATGAAAACTAAATTGTTTTTAATTGTCAAGTTAATTTTTTTGCAGAAAAACCACTTAAAATCAATTTTGGCTTAAAATTTTACATCTATTTTCAAAATTAACATAACTACTAGAAATATTTGAATATCTAAATGATTGTGGGTAAAATGCTGAATATGTGATATTTGAGTATATATTACTTTCAGGGAACGGGAAATTAGTCACTTCAAAATCAAAATCATCCGTTTTATTATACATTTTAAAACTAAATTTATTATTATCAAAAATATTAATATTCAAATTTAAAAAAAATGATCTTTTTGACCTATGCCATGACTAGGTTCAAGAGTCATCTCTGATAGATAATTATTTGAGGAATATCAATAAATTCCTCATAATTGTTGACAGAGCTTGGTTTGAAGTATTTGGATTATTATTATCCGTTATATATTTATATTCTAGTTAACTTAAAAACAAGCCAGCTATAAATAGTCTGGCATTTCCCCTATGGGATTTCTCACAATTTTCTTATAGAAATTACCATTAAATGTTATATAAGTATTACATAAAACAAATTTTAATAATTCAAAAATCATATCTAGGCTGTAATATCTCGACCTAATTGTAGTTTTAAAGCAGTTTATCCAGCTAGCTTTCTTATAATAAGTGTCTATTTTTAAAAACCTCTTACTAGGTAAGAAGAACGATTTCTTAATAACCGTTTTTAAATTTTCTAACACAATATTATATGATAGATTAGTATACATTGTCGTAAAATTGAAAGACTCAATTCCTTTAGTTGAAACAATTGCTATAGAGTCTATAACGTACAGTGAATTATTAACACTCCACTATTGATTAAATTCGAAAATTTGTTAATACCAGAACAAGAGGTTTTAAATTTATTTATAATTTCCCTTAAAATTAAAGTGAGGTCAGTAGCAACAATTCTATTTGGACATAAGCTGCTCCAGCAATAAATCGTGATTTAGGGGGATTTTTGTGAAATTTTACAGTCCAATATAGGAAAGGGAACTTTTCATCATTGTCCCTAATTCTAACATTCAATTTTTTAGAAAATATTTTTGTTTTCTAACTGTTCGTAGACCCTGGTCATAAATAACTCTCTTGTTAAGACACCACAATACAAATTATGGCAAAATTGTTATTAGCTTTATCAGCCGGTAGAATTACAAAATTCATTTTGTAGATTAGCAATTGCTTGTTTTATCCTAGCATTATAAAACAATGATTTCATGTAACTAGTTTTTAAGTTATCATACATTTTCATCAATATTCTACTAATAATTAAATTCTTCCAACTTTGAAAACTCTCTTTATTTTTATTCTCTTTCTTGCACCAAAAATCAATAAATAAATAAAATTCACTCTCCAAAGTACTAGGAATACTTATTGGCTTTAAATCATGGAAAAGACAGAAATTTGCCCTTTATTCCTCATATTTTGAAGATCTTCATTTTTTATTATTGATAAGTCCCCTGTTAAAAGATTATGGTAAGTGGGATTTACAAATGTACATAGTTGCTTACAGTTACAAACAGGTTTCCAATTTATATCACTGATCAGTCTTTTAAGTACTAAAGTATTATCAAAAATCATTTGCCCAATAGTTTTGAAAATTTAGAAGACACAACTGAACTATCCTTATAATTCAAAATACGAGGAAGGGCCTGTTTTACCTCCTGCTGATTTAAAATTTCTGATAAAACAATATCTTCAATCTGCTTACAAGTAAAATTAATTGGTAAATATAATCTGTTATCCTAATTGCCAATCTTATAAGACTTCTTTTTTTGAATAAATTACTCATTTTAGTTATAATGCAAATTGTATCGCATATTACTTTAAAATTATGTGCAAAAGTTGTATTATTTTAAAAAATCCAGAATAGTTTGATTGTATTCCTCTTGGATAACTTATTTGAACATTGCATCACAGACGTCATACCATTACATTCAAGTAGCTAGCATAGATCCATAGGAAGCTTATGTAAATCCATTTAATATTTTTCTTATTTTCTCTATTACCTCTCGATCATTTTTACTTTTAGTAGGACACGTAAAAGAAGGATGGTCCATAAAACCATCAATACATTTAACAACAACATGAGAGTTGTCTCAAAATTTTCTACACGATCATTTAAACCAAAAAAATAAGCTCTACCGAGAGTATGGATCCAGAAATCCTCCTGATTAAACAGTCTATTATCTTTCTCTTCTTTATTTGAGTTTTCCAACTCCTAGTTTTCTAAAATTGTACTAGTTATATCTAATATGGAACATATACCATTATTACAATGTTGAACTAGATTTTTTCTTTGTTAACTGTTGTTTTATGTCCAGAAAATCTCGTAGATATTATTAGTTGTTTTGCCCACATATGGTAAGCTGCATTTATTACATTCTAATAGATTAATTATATTAGTTGTTTTACAATTAACACTACCACGTAATTTACCTGCAAAATTGTTTTTATACAAAGTACTCTTAACAGAATATTAGTATATTTTTCTTGCAAAATAATTAAACTGAATACGTATAGCTCTGTATAAGTTTTCAGCGGAGACGTGAAAATATATGGGGAGGGGGGAGTTTGAAGGTTCAGAAACTACGATTCTAATCCTGATCCTTCTATATCCAATGAGACGTAGTTCAAATCAATACTGAAATAGGTCTATAAAGATGATGCATACGCGAAATTTAGATCTTATCAGTAGGTTGCTTGAGGTATGTTCTGATCGGAAAACCCTATCCAAAAGGCCCCTCCTTTTTTAATAGATAATTTGATGTGGCAAAACCTATCCAGCACGTACACTGTCTCTTTGGTAGCTATATCAATCCTAGAACTCAAGTTCTATGTTAAAGTTACAATAATTTTTTTCCAACGGCCAATCCTATGTAGTATGTGCAATCACTTCTCGGTGTGGCTATATTGTTGGAAATTTTATTTCCCAGCCCTTGCAATAGGAGCATTCATCACCATAGAATTAATTTTGCATTGATTCTAATCTATGCTCCAAAGCACAGTATTTTCTTGTTTTTAAACAAAATGGACCCCCCATGCAAATATGTCTTCTGAACTAAAATCAAAAGTAGAAATTCAAAACATTCTCCAACCTTTAACTTGTTTTGTGAATTTGTCCAGGGTAGGAGTATATATTATTACTATAACATTTGCAAAAATATCACTGGAAATATATTCTTACAGTAACAAATCCAAGATGGTTTTATTCCTAGAATTATAACTTCCAGGGAAACATTTCTGGCCATGTTTACTAATAGCTTGTTTAAAACTTTTCTGGCACTGGAAAAATTCAATTTCTCACGTGATATTGGGCACTACAAATGAAAAAAAACTAAGGTTATTATTGAAACCTTTCATCATGAGTCTTATAATATCAAACATTGCGTGGTAAAGAACTGTAGTAAGGAGTGCCCTGGGTCAATAGTAACCAAAACTCAAAAATTGGAATTTTGATACCAATAGTTACGTCAAAAGAATTGTATTTTAAAGCTAATTTCAAATATATAATTTTCATCAAGTTTAGTCTTACCGATAAAAAGTTACGAGCCTGAGAGAATTTGCCTTATTTTAGAAAACAGGGGAAAATACCCCCTAAAAGTCATAGAATGATAACAAAATTCTCACCATCAGATTCAGTGTATCAAAAAACCCTACTCTAGAAGTTTCAAGCTCTTATCTACAAAAATGTGGAATTTCGTATTTTTGGCCAGAAGACAGATCACGGATACGGGTTTTTTTTCAGGGGTAATCATATCGACCCAGTGGTCTTAGAATTTGCGAAAGGGCTAATTCAAATAGAAATAAACAGTTCTAGTGCCCTTTTTAAGTGAGAGGGCACCTAGTCCCCCTCTCACGCTAATTTCTTTTCCCAAAGTCACTGGATCAAAATTCTGAGAGTGCCATTTTGTTCAGCACAGTCAAAACACCTTATAACTATGTCTTTGGGGACGACTAGCTCCCACACAGTCCCTGTGACAGGGGCTACAGGTTACAAAATTTAACCTTTGCTTACATATAGTAGTGGTTATTGGGAAGTGTACAGATGTTTTCAGTGGGATTTTTGATTGGTGGGGGGTGGATGGTTGAGGGTAGGGTGTTATGGGGGGGCACTTTCCATGGAGGAATTTTTCAAGGGGGAAGAAAATTTCCATGAATGGGGCGCAGGATTTTCTAGCCTTATTTTAAAAAAGTAGTGAAACAATAAATATGAAAAAAAATTTTCAACTGAAAGTAAGGACCAGCATAAAAACTTAAACCGAACAGAAATTATTACACATTTTGGGAGTTCACCTCCTCCTAATACCTGGCATTAAAATCTTGAATTGAAAATGGAATAGTTGTGGGCAATTCAAGTCACGGCTAATTGTAGAAAAAGCCAAGGCAGATAGTCCAATTAAGTTGGCATCAAGTCAAAATTAATTTTACCCCTTTCATTGCCGTTTTTACCATCTCCCACTTATGTTAGACCTCTCATGCATGTCAATTCACAATGATGAACTTGAGTCAACCTTGTTGGAGGGTCTACCCGGGAAACACACGCTAGTTGACAGTAGTGTACTTGAAAATTTTCGACTAAACTTGAAAATGTTCCTCTCATGCATGTCACTCCGCAATGCCGAACTAGAGCTAACCTGTTGAGGTTCTAGCCGGATCGTTCACGCTGGGGGGGGGGCAAATTAGCAAATATATTCGTTAGTTGCAAAAAGATTTGCTAGTTGCAAATATATTTGCAACTAGCCACTGCTTGAAGGCATCCGTGCTTTAGACAGTGAATATGGGCATGAGAAAGGAATAAATTGTTGGTAAATGTTTAGTGACTGATTACCGCCAAAGAAATAGTCTAACCATTCAACGACTTTAAGCATCCATACTTTAAGCGATGGGCACAGGCTATATGGGATGAGGGTCTGACTGTCTGGTATTTATGAATTAATTTAAAAAAGTACTTTTGGTAATTTCAACTATTTATTCTACGGGCTTTGTGATTCAAGGGTCGTTTTTAAGGAATTGGGACAAAATTTAAGCTTTAGTGTAAAGAGCGAGGTATTGACGAGGGAGCGAACCCCATCATATACTTAATAAAAACATATGAATGTAGAAGTCCTTTGCGTAAGCTAATTTGTAAGTTACGTATATCTTTTACTAATAAAAACGTTCGTAAGAAATGAGAAGTTCTAGTTACCTTTTTAAGTAACCAACAAATTGAAGGGCAACTAGAGCTCCTCCTCCATTCCTTTTTTCTCACAATCATTAGATCAAAACTACGAGAAGGTCATTTAGCCAAAAAAAATAAATATGAAAATTTTCCTTTAATTATTCATCTGCGGATAGCCAAAATTAAAACATGCATTAATTAAAAAACTTCCAGAAATTAAATAAAAAACAAGTTTTTTTTAACTGAAACTAAGGAGCAACATTAAAACTTAAAACGAACAGAAATTACTCCGTATATGAAAGGGGCTGTTCCCTCCTCAACGCCCCGCTCTTTACACTCTAGTTTTTAACTGTTTTAAAAAGTAGAGTTGAGAGAAAGAGTCAAACTTCAGCGTAAAGATCGGGGCGTTGAGGAGGCAAAAGTACCTTCCATATACGGAGGAATTTCTGTTCGTTTTAAGTTTTAATATCGCTCCTTACTTTCAGTTAAAAAAACTTGTTTTTTTTATTTAATAACAGACAAAGAAGTGAAGATGCCTTAAATTTTTCTATATTAAGGCACAAATTTACTTCGGAAGAACACTTTTTCCTCTTTATATGCAACGGTGTTCTTGCATACTCTTATTTTAATAATTTTAACATGTTTAAGGAAATGCATTACATTTAAAGCAGCTTACAACGACATTTAAACATTTAAAACATTTTACAACGACGTTGTCGAAGAAGCAAGTTCTGATGAATACGATTTCGCAAGTGCGATCTGAAAAAAACTTGAGTATAGCAATTCAAAAAATTATGCATACAACTATCTGGCCTGTAACTAACATTTATCTTATTTTGTACCGTAAATGTTTGCAAGAACACAACAGTTTGTTTTATGACTTTCTACTTAGTGATATTTTTGCAAACAGACGCTTGGATATTCTAAGGGCGTACAAAATAATTGCTCATGATTTACGACATTCAGTTTTACTTCAACTTAGTTTTTGAAAATATATATGAAAAGGACCACAAATATTCATTCTTTCACATATCATTTGATTCATAGTCAAAAGGAGCCTGAAAATACATTAAATCCTTATAAAACTAATTATTTATTTCATTAAACGTACTGGGGAGAGACTGTCATATCCTACTTACAACATAGATCATTTATAGGTAAGAAATATTTACTACAGAAAAATAATAGTTCATTTAAATGTAAGTATTTTAGGAAGATATCCACACAAAATCCCCCCAGGAAACATCCAGAGAGAGCACCTACCTTTAATTTCAAATACTCCTCCAGAGCCCAGCAACCATGGGAAATACCCTCCTCCCCGTGATTGGTTGGTCTTCAATCTCTTTCGTTGTATGAAAAGTGAAATGGGATTCTGATAAATTTCTGATAGAATGATCATTTTCCAAAGTTCTACGACCAAAAAGTAGAAAGTGGAATGAAGAAGGTGCAGTTTTCCTTCTTTATGGAATAAATTTCGCTTATTTATGGGTATTAAATAAAAAAAACAAGTTTTTTAAACTGCAAGTAAGGAGCGACAGTAAAACTTAAAACGAACAGAAATTACTTCGTATATGAAAGAGGCTGCTTCCTCATCAACGCCCCGCTCTTTACGCTAAAGTTTTTTACTGTTTTAGAAAGAAGAATTGAGAGAAAGAGTCAAACTTTAGCGTAAAGAGCGGGGCGTTGATGAGGAAGCAGCCTCTTTCATATACGAAGTAATTTCTGTTCGTTTTAAGTTTTACTGTCGCTCCTTACTTGCAGTTTAAAAAACTTGTTTTTTTTATTTAATTTCTGAACGTTTTTGAAGTAATGCATGTTATTATTTTCCAGCTGTACTTTTTAAATTAAAAAAATACTTTAGTGTAAAGAGTGAGGAGTTGCGCAGGGGACAACCTCTTTCATTTACGGAATAATTTTGTTCGCTTTAAGTTTTAATGTCGCTCCTTACTTTCCGTTTAATTTTTCTTTTATTTAATTTCTGAACGTTTTTGAATTAATGCATGTTTTATTTTGTCTCTCCACAATAATTAATTCATGAATAATTAATTATTAATTGTTAGTAATAATTAAGTAAAAAAATTAAGATCAATAATCATCTCAAAATTAACACAAGCAAATATTATCATAAATCAAAGTGTAGCTAATTTCACGTGTAAAGCTTAGAGTATTAAGATGAAAAGGGTGTCAAATGCACACATCAACAATATTTTTGGAACGGCTTAACGTGTCAAGGCGAAATTTCCGGGGCATCATGAAAGTGATGTTCAACTGAACAAATATGCACATTTTAATATGCACAATCTAATTTCAGGCATGTGGTCAATTTTCGGGGTGATTTTTGGAGCTTCCATCTGTATGTTCGCCATAGATTGGCCCAAAGTTGAAATATTTAAACTTTTATATCTAAACTGACCTACCAAATAATGCTAGTAAATCCTGATCTCCCTTCATGGAAATTTTCTTCTCCCATTACAAATTCTCGAAGGAAAGTTCCCCCAGCATATCCCCCTCTTCTCAACCCCTCCCCCAAACCAAAAAAATCCTCCTGAAAACGCCTGTATACTTCCCAATAACCATTACTATATGTAAGCACAGGTCAAAGTTTGTAACTTGTTGCCCCTCCCACGGGGACTGTGGGGGAGTAAGTCGTCCCCAAAGACATAGTTATAAGGTTTTTCGACTACGCTGAATAAAATGGCTATCTCAGAATTTTGATCCGTTGACTTTGGGAAAATAATTAGCGTGGGAGGGGGCCTAGGTGCCCTCCAATTTTTTTGGTCACTTAAAAAGGGCACTAGAACTTTTCATTTCCGTTAGAATGAGCCCTCTTGCAACATTCTAGGACAACTGGGTCGATACGATCACCCCTGGGGAAAAAAAAAACAAAAAAACAAAAAAACAAATAAACACGCATCCGTGATCTGCCTTCTGGCAAAAAATGCAAAATTCCACATTTTTGTAGATAGGAGCTCGAAACTTCTACAATAGGGTTCTCTGATACGCTGAATCTGATGGCGTGATTTTCGTTAAGATTCTATGACTTTTAGGGGGCGTTTCCCCCTATTTTCTAAAATAACGCAAATTTTCTCAGGCTCGTAACTTTTGATGGGTAAGACTAAACTTGATGAAACTTATATATTTAAAACCAGCATTGAAATGCAATTCTTTTGATATAGCTATTGGTATCAAAATTCCATTTTTTAGAGTTTTGGTTACTATTGAGCCGGGTCGCTCCTTACTACAGTTCGTTACCACGAACTGTTTGATAATGCTACTCCTAATTTTCACAGTAACAGCGTAAACCAGAAATATTGCAAGAAATCAAACGGAATTTAAAGTTAATTTCACAGTTTTTATGCGTTTTTCAAAGTTTTTTTTTGCACCCTCTTCGGAAAAATAAACAAACAATATAAACAGACAACATAGAATTAAACAAATAAACAAAGTGACAAAGGGAAAGGTAGGAAAGGACATATATTTATATAGTAAGTATTTAATTTTATCAAACGGTTTTCTTTTCTTTTTCAAATTCAATTCCCCCGTCCCCGAAACTTTCAAATTAAAACAAACTGAAATTGCCTTATATATGAAGAATCTTCTGAATTAGGAATTTTCAGTATTTACTCAACTTAGTTCCTAGTTGAAAAAAAAATATTTGAAAAATGTGGGATACATCTAGGGAATAAAATAATTATCTGTCTCAAGGAGAGGGGCAGAGGATTAGCATAAACGTTTTAAAAAGTACTAGACTTTGTAGTATGACTTTCTATTTAGTGATATTTTTGTAGACATATATCCGAGTCCTGTTGGGGTAAATGAAATACTTAATCATGATTTATGCTATGTAGTTTTTTATTTGCTTTTGCCTTATGTATTTTAACGCATAGTTTTGCATAATAATTGGTAAATGACGACTTATGCTTACTTACAACACGACTGCCTGTCCTTGGACTATTCTTTATGGTTGATTGTGCATGGCTTTGCTGTTTGGCCTGTGTAATTGGATGTATGAATAGGGCTATAGCCTCATTCAAATATTGATTTATATTAATCACTAAAGTAGGAAAACAGTCTTATGTTTCTCCTTCTATCCTCTTTTTTTTCATGGTGTATGTGTTTGTGCTGTTGCATTGGCTTTACAGGAAGATGCATAACGCAGTATAATCTTTCGACGGGGAAGAAAAAAGAAATGGGGAGGGAGGCCCTTGAAGCTTCAAAAATTAGCATTCAAGAACTTTATTCCATATTTTAAATTGGAGAGCAGTTCATATCAATACAGTCACATGCAATTGAAGAAGGTGCACACTCAAAATTAAATCTCACTCACTCCCCTAACCAGCCCCTCCAAACACAAAGATTCCTTCTGATTTTGTATGATTTATTTTAGCTAAAAAATGCTTGGGATATAATTATAATTTTATAAAGCAGGGCTTGTTGACTATTTATCGTGAGATTCATTAGATAGTTCTGAAAAAAGGCTGGAACTTTGGATTCTTTGATGTCTATCTTTTGCACAAAAAAGAAGAAAAAAGTGCTCAATATTAAAAAAACAACATTAAAATATAGTAAAAGGGGATTGTTTTCTTTTTTTTAATTTTACGATGAAACAAATGGTAGTATTTCTTGGGTGTCACTTATTTTAATCTGTTTTCCTGTATTTATTAATTTTATTGTTTTCTTAAAAGCCTTTTACTTCTTCCAGGCGTAACGACAGAAACTCGAGTCTAATAAGATAGGTTGTATCAAGGAGAGGCTGGATTTGCGAGTTTGACCCCCCCCCTCCTCTTGAAAAAATATGGATTCATAAACAGTTAACAGAATGGATATAAAATTTACCTTTGATTTTATATTCAAATGATTAGTTTATATAACTAACGTCTTCTGTATCCTTATGTATAGAGGAATTGATATAATACCAGAAAAAGTTCAATTCAGTGACTTCAGATTTATATATTCAAAGAGCAAAAATTAACATATATTTTTCCCAGGGATGGTCTTCTCAAAATTTCTATATCTTATACAGACAAAACTGTAATTCAAATGACTTCGAACTTCTAAGGAATGAGCCATGAAAGGAGGAAAAGAAGCATAACATCTTTTATGGCAGAAAGAGCCATAAAAAAAGATCACATTGAATTCCTAACGAAAATGCTTGCAACATTACTGAGTTTTGCGGTTAAAAGACTAATCGAAATAAAAATGGATGAAAACACATTTCAGTTTAGTATTAGGTTAGACTTCGGGGGATAAATAGGATTTAAAAATTGATTTATAGTATCTATAACACGACTAAAATTATAAAAGATAACAGTTGACTTTAAACATCTACAGGAAAAGGCATGGTACAAAAATCAGTGAAAATGATATTAATCTGCGAACGAAATTGTAACCTAAAACAAAGGATTAAGATGATAATAATCATATTACATCATTTAGATATTCCAAAAGTCTTTTATTTAAAAATTATATTGGAACAAGAAACTTGATAATTTTCCGTATGTAAAAGATAAGAAGAAAGGATTAATTGAATTCAGATCAGATTTTACAAGGTGTAATTTGGCTATTTCAGTGAACAAAGGCATTGGAACAATCAATGAATGTTACTGAATTACGTAATGAATCAGTTAAAATAAAAATACAACGATTAGACAAAAGTCAAGAAAGAAGTGTTTTTACTATCTATGACGTCATGTTAAATGATGCATAATTTTTTAATGTGTCTGAACAGCTTATGCAAAAGGTGTTGGGAAATTTCTGAAGTACTTATGCACAAAAATGAATTACACAATGAATCTCAAATAAAAAATAAGGGACAATGTAATCTGTATTTTAAAGATAAACAAAGGTATTTGTTACATAAAAGAGACCTTATTTTCTTTGTTTGTTTAAAAACCCGCATTAGCCGGGTTTAACCGGGACCATTTCCTGTGAATCCCAATCCCAAGTTTAATACTAACGACGCTAGTGTTGTTAATTTTCTTCAAGACGTGGATATTTGCTACATAATAAAGAGTGCATTTTCTTTGATTGTTTAAAATCCTGCGAGGGCCTGGTAAAATATTGGGGGACCCTCCCAAGTAGGCAACTATACCGAATTGATCACGGCCAAATATTTTTCTGATTCATACACGGAGCCTTTTCTTGTCGTTAAACAGAGAATTTCTCCGCTATTTTTGGAGACATTGGCTAACCATTATAAAGTCTAGCCGTCTATTGATTTTTAAGGAAGTAAGGCTTTTTATTCTTTGATCGGTTGATTGTGTTTGTTCCTTCGGGATATAAAACGAGTTTTAAACGAGCAATATCAGCAGTCTTATATTAAATATTGTACGTATAAGTCGATCTTCTAAACTGTATATGTCCCAAAGTTACTAACAGGTATGACTCTATGCATACTAAGGACACCCTCTCTCACCGCCCAAAAAGAGGTAAAATTATAGTCCAATTTGAGCTACTATAGTTTATTATATTGGATCAACACCTAAAATCCAGCCCTTACCCCATTTAAAAGCACCATCGCTTTTCAGTTAATCTTGTTTACGGCGTCAAAAAATTTGCTATTTCTCGTCGGCATTTTCAATATGCTTTTCCGCTTATTAAAGTCTATTCTAGAAAGGGTGTGATTGACAGCCAACATATATTAGGGTAGCCTTTAATGATACCCAACCGTTGGGTAAAAGGCTAGGTATCCCTTAACAGCTATTATCTGGCATAGTGTTACACTGAAAACACTTGCTATATAATATCTGCTAAATTCCATCTGAAAGGTATTTGCGAAAAAGGAACGATTTTTCAAGTGAAAAAAGGTATAATTTCGCTAAAAACAAATGGAGTTAGTTAAATTTATTGCATTTTCAGCAATGGTTTAATAACGAAAATTGGACAAAGAACTTTATGAACAAAAAAAATGAATTATTGTGTAAGGCCTCTCCCCCCCTAAGTTAAGGCTATATAGTCATTTTAAAGTCATATTATTGGTTACACGCAGCTTATTAAAGTTGA
This sequence comes from Artemia franciscana, assembly GCF_032884065.1. Lineage (NCBI taxonomy): Eukaryota > Metazoa > Arthropoda > Branchiopoda > Anostraca > Artemiidae > Artemia > Artemia franciscana. The sequence goes on from NW_027067641.1 coordinate 30,400, forward strand.
ACTTACAAATATGTGCTATGTTGAAACCAGTAATTTATTCCTGTTTTCAGAATATTTTCCTTGTTTTCAGAATATTTGAAACGCTGCTGAATAAGACTTTTGTAGCCTAAGCATGAACTTGTGAAGAATAGAATATTTTTCCTTTACTAAATTATAGAAAGAATAAAAAACGCATATAATGGCAAAGAAAATATTTATGGTGTGATATTTGTTAATTCAAATTTTTCTGTCAAATATCTCACTTTGGTGTACCCCCATTCCAAGGCTGAGGAGAAGGCACCCTCAATCCTTATTAAAGTTCATATTCTACTCGCTAGCCGTGGGTTACATATCATTTGCTAATATGTGCCTCCATAGTTCTATATCATCATGGCAAATTTTCCTATTTGTGGGTTCTGTTATAGTTCGTGGAGGGCAGTAAGGGTGAGTTATATCTAGAAACTAAATTTCATACTTTTTAAATTCTCATACATTTCAATGAAAAATAAGAGGTATTTGAACCATATTCATACTTTCAATGAACACTCACTTATAACTTTCTTAAGTAATAAAAATAAGGTGAATTTTTAAACCATTTACTTCAGGAAAAAAAAAATTTGATTTCTGTTTGAGGAAATTCTGACCAATGCCCCCTACCTTAAAAATAGTAAAGGAATGCGTTGAGTAGTCAAAACCCATTGCCCTAGAATGTGAGGACAATATCCCTTTTGCGATCCTACAACAAAGCAAGGAATATGCAGCCCCTTACGAACTATGAGGCCATGATATGGGTGCTTCATGAGCTAGTCCCAGAATGCAAGATTGAGCTGCAAATACTAGTGTAAGTGCAAATCATTAATAATACACGAAATGTTTAATGTTTTAATGACAAAAAACTTAATGGTTTTTCAGTGCTGTGAATCCATTCCTTTACAAGTTAACAAAGAAAAAAAAATAGGACGTCAGGGGCCTTGTTCAGTGTCTATGAGAGGGAGACTTCTCCATCCAAAGAAATCGATTTCTTTTTAGCCTAATAATGAGGAAAATATATTAGCCTTTTCAATAGTTTTGAGGGGTTTACGAGAAGCCCCCATCAGCCCTGAAATAAATAAATAAAATAACATCTTTTTGCCTTAATAAAGAGGAAATGTTGCTGGTTCTAAGAACAATGCATTCTTTTAGCGTATATTTATACGTTTTGAATATAAGCTGTTTCTAGCATCTTGACTTCTAAGGGGGATAACTAAAATTTCCGTATTTGATATTTTTACAAGAAATCACAAGTATATGAACAATATTTTAGTAGAGTTCAACTCTTGAAAGGCCATGCCCCTGCTTCTAGGAAGGAGGATTTGAGTATCCTAGTCCTTCGATCAATATTATTTTTTCGCTTAGTATACTCCATTTCAGCTCATTTTTCTTTTTTTCAGTTAAAAGTTAAAGTTATCTCAAGAGAATAGCAATTTCTAAATTTTTTTGGCTCCCATTGATAATTTTGACCAAATAATAGATGATTTGCTCGCTGAGCTCCTTGGAGCACCACAAATGGACAGCAAGACCCCCTCCGTATGGATTTTAAGACTTATTTTAAAGGGAGAATTTTATAATGATTGAACTGTAAATGGGGCAATTTACCCCTCATATATTTGGTAATTTCACTTTCACACGGATTGTGAACTGGTAGTGTATGGTCTCTATATCCGACGCCCACTTTAGGTCCTAGTATGAAATAAACTCCGGTCGTTAAACTTTTAGGTGGTACTGTGGTCTCTTTATTTCCGAAGGGGTACTTTATGCCCTCAAGAGATTATTGTATTATATTGTATATATGTATATATGACTATATATAACTAATATTGTATTATTTTCTTGCCTAATATAAATTTTTTTCAGGATGAATTCAAAAATTTGATAATAGGCTAATGGGCTCTTAATATATATTTTGGTTCAAATACTGGCATTGCCATTATCTCAAGGGACTATATTGAGAACATATTATCACCACCATCTCAATTTCGTGATAATTGATGTATGGTCCCAAAGAAAATTAAACTTGAGAGGAATTTTGGTTTGGGACTGAACCCAAATAGTGTAGCTCTCCAGTTATGATCCAGGCAGTTTCTTTGCTAATATAGGCCTTGAAGTCTTTTTTCTGGATCACCTGTAAGAAAAACTAATACCAATCATCGTCGGTGGACTCTTGAAAAACCAGAGAAAAGTCACACTCTGAGTATTCAAAGTGGCCATGAGTAGGGGAGCAGGTTGAGTAAGACAAAGTGGAAGTGGTTTACCCACATATTACCTGAGTTCTAATTGGCCGATTCTGATTTGCGCAATATTTTAGTCCTTATGGCTGTTTTTCTGGACAGCTGCAACACCCATACAAGTGGTACTAAATAATGTTCCGTTAGACATAGTACACTCCTATGTAGGTAAGAATCGGGCCCTGGTTGAAAAACAGACTAGGGAGGCCAGGGGCAGGGACAGTGTTAAATTATCCATTGCTCAAAAAATAAATTTTTAAATGCAATTTCGGATGAAGCGTCCTTGCCTTGCCTAAGAACGGTAATGAAAATAGTTTATCCAGATTGAAACACCAATAAGGTCGTTTTTCATACCGGGCGGGTAGCATTTTTAATAGGATAGAAATCATAATGAAAATGGGAGCGGGTCATTATTATCTATTGAAAATCTTGATCTTAATGTTATAAAGTTCCAAAATCTGTTTTAAGAGGGAGGATGTTAAGAAGAATATAAGGCATATAATGGATCAAGAATTCAGTCCTCTTCACAAACTATAAGCCACTGAAGAATGACGTCACTAAGAAACATTTGGATGGTTTGGTAGTTAACCGGGGTGGGGAGTTGGCAGTGTCCTAAAGTAGATTTTAACTGTTTGAAGTGGCAATACCCTGTCATAAATGTGAGGATAGATATTTTTGAGACGTGTAGTGGATCGTTGACAAACTGGTTGTGGCTTCTAAGCGATCCAGCCAAACACCCTGATTTAATTGGATGTGTTTTTTTATTCCATAGAAATTAGTTGGGTTTCAAGTCAAGGGACAGTGTACAGTTCACGTCATTATTGTCCAATACATCTTTCAGTTTCCATACAAAATTAAAATTGAAACATCATTTGAGGTACTGTAAGTGTCATGGGTACCAGTTGGTTGAGATGGTTTTTGGTGACAATGCTATGTTGTGGATTAAGAATTTCCAAACTTTCCTGCTGCGAAGTGACAAGATGGTTTTGACATCGAAGCCAAACGCATGGATTTGTGTGATCCATTAAGCTCAAATATTATTAAAAATCACGAAGCCATAGCAGTCTCTTATGCCCATACTCAAAGAGACTGGAGTAGTACCTTACAATTCGTTGAAGTATTTAAGACATTGAGTAGATAAGATTTTGTTGGTGCAGCACTATTAAAATTCAGCACTATTAAAATACCAATAAGCGCACTATTAAGTATAGCACTATTAAAATACCAATAAGTCAATTTCCTGGCTCTTCAACGTAAGCCATCATATGACTCTATCACCAAAGTGGAATTTGGAAATTAAAAATAAATACGTGCTTAGGCAGGGGAGTTTCTGAAGCCTGCAATACTACTGAGGAATCTCTAATTTTATTAGAGTAACCTTGCAGAACTTCAGGAGTCAAGGTAACTTCCATGCGCCAAAGGATTCTACGTGTCCTCTCTCTGGTGGTTTGCAAAAAAACATCAAGGTTCTGATAATTGTACTTTTTTCATGGTATAAGAGATCCACACTACTTGACCCCAGGCACCATAATAATTAGAATAACAATAATAATAATTTATTTCTTACCCACTTGCAAAAGGGAAAAAGTGGAGTACAAGAAAAAAAACAAAGAACTAAAAATAACACAAAAATACAAAAAACACAAAAACAAACAACAAAAAAAAACACAAATACAAAAAAAAAATACTTAGCAAAAGAGGCGGATAAGATGATTGTTAGGACCAAGACGGATTGGCGCTTCATCAATTAAATTTGAACTTTGTTTTTTCACTGAAAGAACAATATCCGGTGCCTGATATTTACTAATTAACCGGTTGTCAAAGTGTTTCATGATTCACTTTAGGATCGTCAATGCGCCAGTCCCGATCCCGACTTGGCTAAAGAATAATTGCTGAAGGGTGGGTGTAAAACAGGAACGATTATTGTAAAATATACCTAGCAAGTTAAGAATTGGCGTTGTTGGGATTTGTTAGTAAGAAGAGACACAATTTACGAATGGGAATTACACATTGTCATTCAACCTCTCATCTGGTGATGAGCTTAATTCTTAAAATCAGTAAACAATAAGTAGGTCTGATCACTGACATGGATCAGCATCTGCTTGCAGAGAGATCTAAGCTGGGAGTGTTTGCTCTTCACAGGGTTCGTATCCTGGTAACCAATCCAACTGGACAACGCACCAAAAAAGTAGAATTTTTTTTATTTGATCTCGCTTTATCCGTTGGCTATGTTTCACTATTTATATTTAATCATTTGCTTGCAGGTACGAAGGTGTACTACTTGCAAACACAAAAAAGGTTATCAAAAAAGTCTACAAATGGGCACCTTCACAACATGTAAATGAAGAATTCGACATGATTAATTATAGAAATTGTGTAGAAAATAATCTAATTACAAGAGCGAATGTCGTGGATATTTGCTTTTTAAAATATAAAAACCAAGCAGTTAAAGTTAAGAAATGCGATTTCAGATCAGAAAAGTCTATGTGTGCGAACGATAAGAGAGTGCTAGCTTACGGCCACTAACTTACCTCAGATCCAGACGTATGTGTAGAGTACAAACAGCGTTTCTGTCTAGAGATACCCCAATAGATGAGGGAGGACGGTAAGTTTTTTAATCCCTACAATTTACAACTCAGTCTCCTACCCGACGGTCTTCAGCTTAGAAATGTGTTTTTATAGTTGTTTTATATTTTCTCTGTTAATTTTTTTATTTCAGTGCTAGGTGGAATCATTGTTTTAAAAACTGCTTAATGTTATATTTTGAATTTGCTTGCATCCCGCAGTTGTCCATCCCCCGTGGCAGTGGTCATCACGCCTTAAGGCCAAAACATCTTTTCTGTCTATGTAATTTAAATGTGTTAAATGTGTACTACTGTAAAAGCTGTAACAAATTGTAACAAAACATGTATTTAATGTATTTTAAATTTCTATTTAACGATTTTCAAGTGTCTATTTTATCTATATATATATATTTTAAAATACGAGGTATATTCACTTGTATTAAAGAAAATATGTGTTTTATTTTTTTAGGTCCTTTCTTTGCGGACCATCAATGTCCAGCAAAACGTCACTTTTAACGAAATTATACCCATGAGGTATATTTACTTGTATTAAAGAGCACAATTGTCTTTTTTTTCTCTTTTTGGTATACATTCAACAGATTGAGGCTAGTTTAGTTGTATTTGGACAGCGAGAAGTGTAATATGGATCCAGTTAAAACATCATTTAGGTCCTTTCTTTGCGGATCATTAATGTCTGGCAAAACAAACAAACAAAAACGAAACCTAACGAAAATATCAAAATCGTGGAAAATATTTTTAGAAAATCCAAAAAGACCAGATATTAATAGAGTTTCTTGAAAATGCCCTATGAAAAAAAAAATATTATTGCACCTGATATAAATCCAAATGAGGAATCGATGCGTTTAACAATACATTTATCATCTGTGTTTAATACCTAGTATATCATGTCTTGGGTTATTTGCGATTCAAGTTCCCTTGAAACTTTAAACAAGCACTTATATCAAGGTGAACAAAAATTTTTACTCTTAGCATGCAATCAAGCTACTAATGAAACTTAGGGTTACTTTCCATTTGTTGTCAATCAAAACATGATTGAGGATTTATGTGTAGTGACGGAAAATTTTGACATTGAAATTACCATATATCTACCCGTGAATGGTAAAAAAGGTAATTAGTTGACATCATGACACTAAAGAAAGTACATGAGAACAGGAATTCATTTTCCGTCCTAGGTAATTCAAAATCATCGTTTAGAAAGGCTATACTCAAACGCAGCATTAACAATGAATTCATTAATCTCATATCTGAGCTTTGTTTAAATTTAGCTTTAGGCAATATTCAACTGACGAAAGTAGTTGACGAGGTAGTGAACAAAGCAACATCGTTCTCTTGTACGTGCCCGAGTTTGCACTAAGAAAGGAAAAGATTTTAAAAGAAAATTGCTTGTTCGAGTGGGTGGTAATTTCTTTTCACTGTTACTGCCAATAATCGCAGGCCTTGTAAACATTATTCTCTAGATGGCAACACCTTAAAATTTGATTCTATCAGAACTTTGATTCTAAAATTTGATTCTTATTAAGTTTTAATCAATGTAAAGAGTTATAATTCTACTGATTTTGTACAGCCTTCTATTGCAAAGCGTAAAAGGATTGAATCACTTGATAGTCATTTATATAAATCATTAAAGTCATCAAACTTTCCAGAAAGTCTTATTGGAATTATACATGTTTTAAATCGATTAAGGGAATATTGACACATATCAAAATATGTTTTTATTTGAAAAATACTAGCAAGCCAACTGGGAATGATAATTTAAAAGGTATCAAACGAATGTGTCTGAATATAAACCCATCATCTAAAGTATGCAAAAGGGTAGTGGACATTTAACCCTGCGTTTACGATCAAAATTGCTTAAGTCTTGAGACGTGTTTATGAAAATATTAGTGAAGTGGGAAGTCTGAGTTCCCCCCCCCCAAAAAAAAATGTTGGTATTAACAAAAGTCCTTTTACTTTTAAGAAACTAACTTACTAATATTAAGAAAAAACATGTCAATTCTAAGGATAAAGACTTGTTGCTAAAAAAAAAAAATTTATGATGATTATTCAGAAAAAAACCATTTGTTGCTACTAAAAAAGAACTTTTTTCTGTTAACAGAAAATTTCTTAGTATTGAGAAAAAAACGTTACCATAATGAAAAATGTTACCATAATGAAAATTATTAAGAAAAAAGTCGTTACTATTGAGAAAATGTTGTTACTTGATAAGAAAATTGTTATTCTTAAGGAGATATTGTTGCTATTTAGAAAAAATTTGTTATTATCAGGAAAAATAAGTTATTATTTGGAAAAAACGGTACTATAATGAAAAAAACTTATTAGTATTAACGAAAAAATGTTACTGTTAAGAAAAAACAAGCTACTAATTTCACAATAAGACATGCTAATGTTAAAAAAAATTAGATTTTAGAAATAAAATTTATTATTAAGAAACAAACGTGTTACTATTAAGCAATAACTTAATACTAATAAGAAAAAAAATTGTCTTTAAGAAAAAATTAAGAAAATAAAGAAAAAATTAAATATTAAGAAACTAACGTGTTACTACTAAGCAATAGCTCATTACCAATAAGGAAAAAAAATGTGTTGCTATTAAGAAAAAGTTCTTGTTACTATTAAATATTTTCTGATAAAGGACGAAATGTTATTCTTACTCGTTACTATTGGAAAAAATTTGTTAGAATTAAGAAATACTTGCTACCACTAAGAAAAACTTTTACATGTATTGACAAATTTTCTAATCTTGAAAAAAGTTTGTTACCACGAAGAAAAAATTGTTGCTATTAAGAAAAAGCTTGCTACTACTCAGAAAAGACTTGTTTCTTTTTAAAAACAAACTTGTTTTTTTAAACTGCTACTATCAAAAACTTTTTAGCATTAACAAAAAAAATTTTATTAAGAAAGAAACTTAATACCGAAGAAAATTAAGAATAAACTTATTACTGTGGCAATTAAAAAATTAAGGGCTAGTGGAAATAATTTTTCAATGCTCGTTGCCGGTACAGCCAAAAATTAATGAAATATAGGAACAGGTTAACGTGCCTACACCGATTCGTCATTTATCAAAAAACTTATTTTTATGATGATAACAAAAAAAAAATAACATTTGTTACTTATTAAGAAAGAACTTGTTTCTGTTAACAGAAAATTTTTTAGCATTGAGAAAAAAACGTTACCATAATCAAAAAAACTTGTTAGTATTAAGAAAATAGTTGTTACTACTCAGAAAATGTTGTTACTTGATAAGAAAAATTGTTAGTTTTAAGGAGAAATTATTGCTATTTAGAAAAAATTTGTTATTATTAGGAAAAAAAGTTATTACTTGGAAAAAAGATACTATAATAAGAAAACTTATTAGTATGAAAGAAAAATTGTTAGTGTTAAGAAAAAACAAGCTACTAATTTGACAATAAAACATACTAATACTATAAGAAAATTTAATAATAAGAAACAAACGTGTTACTTTTAAGCAATAACTCATTACTAATAAGAAAAAAATTTGTTGCTATTAATAAAAAATTAAGAACATTAAGAAAAAATTTAATATCAAGAAAAAATGTGCTACTACTAAGCAATAAATCATTACTAATAAGAAAAAAACTGTGTTACTATTAAGAAAAAATACTTGTTACTATTAAAAGCTTTCTGATAAAGATCGAAACGTTATTCTCACTCATTACTATTGAAAAAAATTTGTTAGTATTAAGAAATACTTGCTACCACTAAGAAAAACTTTTACATATGTGGAAAAATTTGCTAATCTTAAAAAGCGTTTGTTACCAGTAAGAAAAAATTGTTACTATTAAGAAAAAGCTTGTTACTATTCAGAAAAAACTTATTTCTTTTTAAAAAAACTTGTTTCTATTCTAAATAATGTTTGCTACTACTAAAAAAATGTAATTATCAAGAACAAAATGTTATTATTACTCATAAATATTTGAAGAAATTAGTTAGTATTGATAAAAACGTGCTACCATTATGAAAAAAACTTTCAATAGTTTTTAAAATTTTATTAATCTTAAAAAAAGCGTGTTACTACTAACAAAAACTTGTTGCTATTCAAAAAAACTTGGTACTATTAAAAAAACTTGTTACTTTCAAGAAAGAACTAGCTACTAGCTAGGAATCACTTCTTACTATTAAGAAAAATTCTAAGTATTAAAAATCCGTGTTTTTATTAACAACAACATGTTACTTTACAGAAAAAACTTTTTACTTTTAACGAAAAACTTGTTTCTCTTAAGAAAAAACTCGTTGATATTTAGAAAAACTAGTTAAAGTTATGAAAGAGAACTAATTATACTTAATAAAGTCTGTTACTAATAAGGACATGTTAAAAATTAAAAAATGATGTTAGCATTAAAAAATCCTTGTTACTGTTAAGAAACAAAACTTATTACTATTAGACAAGGACTTGTTAGCATTGACAAAAAAACATGTTGCTGTTAAGAAGAAACATGTTACTGCTACGAGAAAACCAGTTACTACTCGGAAAATACTTGTTTCTATTGAGGAAAAACATGTTTTTGTTTGAATAAATTTATTAGTGTGAAGAAGAAACTTCTGTCTATTATGAAAGAACTTTTTACTATTAAGAATAAACCTGCTTCTACTATCAAAAACTTTTTTGCATTAACAAAAAAGGCTTATTAAAAAAAAACTTAACACTGAAGAAACTTAAGAAAAAATTTAATACTGTGGCAATAAAACAATTAAGGGCGAGGGTAAATAATTTGAAAATGCTCATTGCAGATACAGCCAAAAATCAATGACATATAGCAACAGGCTCACGTACCTACATCGATTCGTCATTTATCAATGGCAAAATTCCTCCAAAAATCACTTCGGCTTTTTTTAAAGTGCTAGTACCATGGGATCATTGACACATTCCCTGCATAAATCTAAGATTTTTGGTCTTTTATCTCTTCAATAGAGAGTAAATGGTATTCCACTCTAAAATTTATCATAGGATAAATCCTACAGGACCCTAAACTAAATGACAATAGAATCCCGAGATCAAGATTCAAAATTGCTTGAAAAGAGTACAAACGATGAAATGTGTGCAAAACCACATGATATTCTTGTATTGGATTTGTCCATTGATCAAGAGATACCATCTTAACAGTTATATCACGTTTGGAGTGTACTTCTGCCCTACTCAGTGACAAAAATCAATGTCATATAGCAACAGGTTAACGTACCTACGTCGATTCGTCATTTATCAATGGCAAAATTCCTCCAAAAATCACTTTGGCTTTTTTTAAAGTGCTAGTACCATCGGATCATTGACAAATTCTCTGCATAAATTTGAGATTTTTGGTCTTTTATCTCTTCCAATTAAAGTAAATGGTATTTCACTCTAAAATTTATCATAGGATAAATCCTACAGGACCCTAAACTAAATGACAATACAATCCCGAGATCAAGATTTAAAATTGCTTGAAAATAGTACAAACGATGAAATGTATGGAAAACCTCATGATATCCTTGTATTGGATCTGTCCATTAATCAAGAGATACCATCTGAACAGTTATATCACGTTTGGAGTGTACTTCTGCCCTTGTCTTGGAGGAGAACATTGCATTAATCTCTCTAAATCAATTTAATACCTATCGAGAAAATACTTCTGATGGTGGTATTCTATTAGAATTGGAACCATTAACACAAACCAAATAATCAATATATTCAATTTGGATCTGGACATGTCAAAATACAAAATCCTATTGCACACTCTCGGATTCCCTTGACCATATTCAAAGTGTTAACAATACCCATATCATTATTAATGACTTTCTAGTTTAAAATAAATCTGCCTGTTTAAATAAAATTCAGTGGGCTAAGTACAGAATGCTGAAAATTTTCTTAATTCGTTTATTGATAAAATTTGTTTTTAAAATCAAAAGTCTATCCCATTTAGATTTCTTCTTCAACGTATAGGCAACCATCGATAATGATAATTAATGGGATCTTGTCAAGATTCACCTTTTTTATCTTGGCATGCAAGGTCAGGGTCACATTTTCTAAAATATACTGTAACTTTACTTTTATTATATATCTTCCAAAAGTTATTAATATTATTTTAATTCATGCTTTAAAGTTCTTTTGGCACAATTTTAATATTTGAAGCAATATCACTTACGATATCCTTATATAAAGAAACACTTTATATAATAGCCAAATAATAATTAGTAGGCTTATAATCATAGTAGCCAGTATTTTCACAGCGGTGTCGTAAAAAAACCAGATTTTCTTATTATTCCAGCAATTGAAGCGTAAATCATGTTCTTCTTAAAAAAAACGGTTTAAAAACCAATACGATTCCAATCTCTTAAAAATAAACTGAAATCACATTTAGGTTTTTTAATCATGCAAGCGTAAGTATTTTTACCATTGATCCCATATATCAAAGTGACAATTGGAGCATAGGAAATCTCTTCTTTGAGAGTCAGAAATATCTTCGAGACAGGAATTTTAATCTTTAATTTGCATTGCGTATCTTTTATGCAATTTACATGGATTTCTTAATATACACTTTTCATTACAGTCATCAATAATACTACAATTCTCACAAGATGACGGGCTGCTCAATGTTGAATGTCTCATTTCCATGAAAAAACTTTTTTAGACAAGGATTTTTTAAATGTCGACTTACTTGTTGTTGCCATGTATAATGGCCTTCTTAAGTGAATTTCTATGTACTGCTCAAAAGTAAATCCACAATATCGTTTTCTTTTATTTCAATTAAAATGTCAATAAACTGTGAAAATGAATCTAGACTACGATGTAAAAGTTTCAAATAATAGACTAAAGAAAGCGAATTATTTTTCAGTATATCAGTAATCATTCTTTGAAAAAATTATTTTCTTTTAAGAGATAATTTCCGAAGATCATTTTATAGAATCAAAAAAATTTCAGAAGTCACGAGGCTCCTTATGATTTTTTTTCTCAAACCCAAGGATTTATTATCCTTAAAATTTTACTACCAATTATAGACTAACAAAGAACGAATATTCTTTCTTGCTACTCACAAAGTCACTCTTTTTTAAAAGATTAATTCAGCTGTTGCCTTTCACATATTTCACTAATGCATTTAATCCGTCTTGTAATCTTTTTATTTGCATTTTATTCACTTTTGCGGTGAAGCATTTTGTTCTTTCGACTTGAATTTGATTAATGATATTACATATCATGCAAACATCTCCTTCCATTCTAGTGTTAGCTGACGACCCCTTGTAATTTTTGTTGCTAGATTAGGCACTCTAGATTTCATTTTTTTATTACTTCAACCTTCAATATTCAATAGTCTAAAAGTGTCCATTACTAAAACATATGCCAATAATAATATCCACGATGTTGACACACTTAACTCTTTTGTAATTCTGAGGTGAGCGATCCCTAAGTTTTAACATATCACGTGTCTTTGACCTACAAAACTAATTTTTCTGGATTATAAAAGCCTTCAGAACCAAAACTAGTCCACTAACGTTGCGTCATAATCACCTTAAGTTTTGGACCAAGATCATTTTTTCTAAGATCGGAACTCCTTCGCTTGACTAGTGGACTCTTAAAAGTCCTATTTGTAACAACCAAAGAGATCATGATTTGAAGATGGGGCCTGAAGGTATCCCTTGCCCCTCACGGGTTTTTTAAAGAATCAAAACGATACACTTACTATTATTAAAAAAATCTGTTACTTTTAGAAAAAAATCCCTATTACCTTCAAACTATACTAAAACCAAGACAATACCAATATCTTAAAATAAACTGAATTTATGTTTAGGCTTTTTTTGTAATCCTACCAGGGTAAATATTTTCCAGTTGATCACATTTATCAAAGTTTGAATAGGGGCATAGGAAATCTCTAGTTTGAGAGTCTAAAATATCTTCAAGAAAGGAATTACAGTCTTTAGTTTGCTTAGTCTACAATTTTTATTAAAGCTATCAAAAATAGTACAACTTTCACAGGATGACCAGCTGCTTAATCCGCACAAACATAATGGATATGTGCAAAACATTTGTTCAATGTTGACTGTCTCACTTCCATAAACAAACTGACTTGCAATAAACGGAATAAATGTCTTCTAGGAAGAGACACAATCGAGTGACGTCAAAACTCAAACCAATTAAATTTTGAGAAGAGATTTAAAAAATAAGGACTTGTTAGCTTTTGCCATGCATAATCGCCAAGTTAAACTAATTTCTGGGTTTTTCTCAAAGACAAATCTACAGTATCATTTTGTTTTGTTTCAATTAAATTTTAAATAAACTGGGCAAATGCATCGGAACTATGACGTAACAAATTCATACAATAGTCAAAAGATGGAGACTATTTACTCATTATATCATTAATCATTTTAGGAAAAAATATTTTCCTTCGAAGTGATAACTCTTTAAAATTATTATCTATAATCAAAAATTTTTCAAAGTACCTTGATTCTGCGTGATTTGTTGTTGCTAAAATCCAAGCATTTTAAATCTTGAAACTCTCACTAAAATTAAGAGCTAACAAAGAATGAAGATTGTCTCTTGATACTTGCAGAGTCACTTATTTTTGATAGATTGATTCAGATGTTTTCTTCAATATATTTCACTAATGCATTTAATCGTTCTTGTAGTCTTTTTATATGTATTTTATTCACTTTTGCTGAGGAGCATAACTCTTCTTTGAACTTGAATTTTCTTATATGTTATTACATATCATGCGCACATCTCTTTTTTGTGTTATCCAGCTACCTCCTGTAATTTCTCCTGCTACACAAACCCCCAAAGACACATTTTCTGGCTCATTCAACTATACTAAACGAAATGGCTGTATCAATATTATTATATGTGTTTTGGGAGTTAATAGGCTTGGGAGGATTGTTGCCCTCCTATCACTTTTGACTTTTAAATCTCGACCAGAACTTTCTAGTTCCAATCAAATGACCTCCTTCTGAAGTTCCAACAGCAGCTTCTATATGAAGTACTATGGCAAAAAGAAAAAAAACATGGCACCAACATCGCTCTTTAGTTAGGTAGCGCTACTGCTCTGCATTAGGTTTCTGATTGTTTTTCAAGTAATTCCAGATAATCTGCATTCTTCTTCTAAGAAAATCTCCCAACAAGAATCCGCGTTTAATTTTTTTGTCCAAGATTTGCTTTGTTTGTTATTTGTGTTCATATTAAATTAAAATTTTAATTTGACTATTTTTTTGTTGGTCTCTGACTTAAGGTGGGATTTTGCTTTCCTTTTAAAGACTCTTTTGTCTTTAAAAGCCAGCGAAAAAGCAACTGTCTCTTGTCCTTGTAATTTCGACTATATAATTTCTTTTTAATGTGATATATCCAATTTTTTTTAAATTTTTAAAATTCACACTTGTAAGAACAGGCCTGAAACTCTTCATTTTTCATATCTTGTAGACTATACGTTACAGGTTTAGTGTCTAAGGCTTTTGACACTTCTAGGAGTTCAATGGACCACAAGTAGTTCCTTATTTCAAAAATATTACTCGTTCGATTGATTCAAAATATATCCCTAGCATTAAATTTCTTTTTTTGTTCAAAAATTTCTTCTTTTCCCCCCTCCGCTGGAATAGTGTTCAAGAAAAAGTCGAGCAAATTGTTACTGTGATGACCTTCAAGAGGAGTATGATTTAACAGGGATTAAAAATGCAACTGATCATAAATCAACATGATTTTATCTGAATCTTGAATAAGAGGTGCAATATCTTTTAATGTACAATATCTCGAGATTATAAGTCGGATTGCTTTTATAAATCCTTCAGTCAATACGGCCCTTATCTCACTATGACTATGATAGAGTATTTTTTTTTTATACTTCAATAAAAACTTTTTTACACGTGGATTAAAAATTGACTTCCCCGATCTGTTTGAAATTTTTCTATAAGAATCTTGTTCAAAGATAGCTTCGAGGGCTCTAGCAACTTCAGTGCCTCTCTTTGACTACAATAGAACTGCATATGCGCAGCGACTGAAACCCTGGTTTAAGTAAAACCTACTTTTACAGGCTATTATAACGTCTTGTAATCTCAGCTTGAGTCAAAAGATCTGCTTGTAATATATACAATGAGAAACAGACTTTAGTTTTCCGATACTGATTACCATGAGCTCCATTATTTTGATGCAGAGTGTGGCTGAGGTCATTCTGTAAAAACTCTGTCGTTAACTTCATTTCAACTCCTGCTACTTGGGAAAATGTGTTGCAGGAACCTAAACTTCCCTCTTCACCAACAATTTCACAAGGTTATTTCAAAACCTGTTCCATTTTGAATATAATCCCGATGTGAAGGGTGCGATACCCTTTAACATACTAAAAGGTGATGCTCTGAAATTTAGAAACCTTCGTTTGATACCTTTTAAATCAACATCGATACTTGGTGTGCTACTATTTTTCGCAAATGATTTAAAAAATACTTTTCTTCTTCCACCATATTCCGTTAAACGATTTAAAATATTTTTATTACCAATAAGACTTTATGGAAAAATTGACAACTTTCCAAAATTTACACAAAAGACTATCAAATAATTAAAGCCTTTATGATATGCAATTAATTCTGATACCAAATCAATTAAATTATAACTTTTTCCATGGATTAAAGCATCACTCTTTTTGTCATCAATTGAGTATATCATTTTGCTGACGATACAAATGAGGTATTATGTCATCAATAATTGAAATATCCTTAGATGAATCTTTTTCTTCCTGTTTTGGTGGTTTCAAAGTTTTGAGTTAATTGATAATTGACATTTACTTTGAGCTGTCAAAGGGCATATGCTTGTCAAATCACTGAAGAAGTTGCTTTGTCTGTTTCTTAACTACTTCTTCCAGAAGAAAATTACCATCAGTTACCTTTAAACAAAGCTCAGACTGAAAATTAATGAGTTCATTTTCAAAAGGACTTTTGAGCATAGGCTTCTTAATCCACGATTTTGAATTACCTTGAACGGAAAGTAAATGTCAGTTTTCATCTAGTGTCTTCAATGTCATGATAACAGCTAATGGCCTCAATTTCCATAAGCTAATAGATGGTAATTTTGTTGCTAAAAATATCCAGGACCACGCATAAATCTTGGGGTAGGTTTTGACTGAGATCCAATGGAAAGTAACCATAGGGTTTATTTGTCGCTTTATTGAATGGCAAGAAAAGAAATAGGAGTTCAAAGGGATATATATGTTTTTTTAACATCAACCCTATAGATGATTGAATGGAAAAAAAAATTTAACTGCAAGTAAGGAGCGACATTAAAATTTAAAAAGGACAGAGATTAATCTGTTTATGAGTGGAGTTGTCACCTCTTCAATGACTCGCTCTTTACGCTAAAGTGTGACTCTTTCTCACAACTCTACTTTTGAAACAAATAAAAAAACTGTAGCGTAAAGAGTGAGGTGTTGAGGAGGTGACAACCCCTTTCAATAACGGAATATTTTCTGTTCGTTTTAAGTTTGAATATCGCTACTTACTTGCAATTAAAAACTTGTATTTTCATTTTATTTTTGACCGTTTTTTAATTAATGTATGTTTTGATTTCGGCTCATTGCACACGAATAATTAAAACGCAACTAAAAATTTAATTTTTTATACTAAATGAATTTCTCATAGTTTTGAACGGACGATTTTGATAAAAAAAAGTGGGGGAGGAGACCTATTTGCAATCCAATTTTTGGCTACTTAAAAATGCAACTAGAACTGTTTTTCTTTACAAAGGTTTTTATTAGTAACAAATATACGTAACTTATGAATTAAATTATGCAACGAAATTCTACATTTGTATATTTTTATTACGTATACGAGGGGTTATTCCCTCGTCAATAAATCACTCTTTACACTAAAGCTCCGACTTGGTCCCAGTTTCTTAAAAATGACCCTTGAATAACAAACACCGTAGATAAAATAGTTAAAATTACTAAAAATACTTTAGCGTAACGAGTGAGGTATTGTTGAGGAGACGAGCCCACTTATATACGTAATATTTTCTGTTCGTTTTAGGTTCTAATGCTGCTCCATACTTCCACCAGAAAAAACACTTTTTTCATTTACTTTCTCATTGTTCATTTAAATAACTCTAGAAAATCCTGCGGCCTCTTCATGGAAATTTTCGTCCTTCGTGATAAGTTCTTCCATGGAACAATCCTCCCTCCTAACCCCCTTCCCACCCCCCTGAATGAGAAAGAGTTCTCCCCGCTCTTTACGCTAAAGTTTTCTTACTGTTTTAAAAAGTAGAGTTAAGAGAAAGAGTCAAACTTTAATGTAAAGAGCGGGGCGTTTATGAGGAAGCAGCCCCTTTCACATACGAAGTAATATCTGTTCATCTTAAGTTTTAATGTCACTCCTTACTTTCTGTTAAAAACGTGTTTTTTTTTATTTAATACTAGCTGTTGGTGTTTGGGGAGGGGGGTTCTTCGCCCCCTCCAAGCCCCCCCCCACCGCAAGTAAATAGTTACGTGCCATATTAGTTACGCGCCATTGTAGTTGGGTCCCACCTATGAATACAGATATATATATATATATATATATATATATATATATATATATATATATATATATATATATATATATATATATATATATATATATATATATATATATATGTTTGTAATTACGTAAAACTTACGAATATACAGCATTCTTCACCTTGCCCCTGTGCTCAGCCCGGCGTCCCTAATATTTCGTAACAGTACTATTGGTACGCCTATTTTTAGTTGTTACACGTGTGGTTGTACCCAAGGAGATCCAGGGAACTTAAAAATTCAGATGGATAATTATCCGCTTCATTTGGTTCCAGAACTGTGTCGATTTACTTGTAAATTACTTCCTGGTCTTGAATCTTGGTCAAAATAATATTGATGATTTCGTGGACGTCTTTATTATTGGCTGCCAAAATTGCTCGTTCACTGAGCCATTTATGATTTTAATAATTGGTTAGAATATTCGGAAATACCTTTTCAACCAATTCATTTTTGACGTCACTAAATTACAGAATTCAGCAAGCAGTTGTATACGTCCTGAAATTGAGTCTACTAGGACCTTTCCGTTTCCAATTGCCAGCAATTGATCTGAAACTATTTCACCAGAGTTATCGTTTTGCAATCGGGAATGCATATTTATAGTTAATTTTAATGTCTTTACGTGTGCCCATAAATTAGAGTTTTTCAACCAAGCATTCATTTCGTCCACAGGGGTTGATCTAGGTATTATAGGTAATGTTTGCCTGAAATCTCCCGAAATGATGTTTAATAAAAAACACTTAGATTGTGACGTAGTTCCAGTAAGCAAAGTCTTCAATGGCTCTGGTAGTGCAGCCCGTTGAGGAAGTTTAACTTTTCCTGAGGCCCAACACATTCCCATTGTTTCAGCATTAAATTTCAAGGCCTTGCAATAGGGACAAATTTTAGACATAGTCCCGATTTGAACACATCGACTCAAGCTATAATCATTGACAGGGCTGTACCTGAGTGCCAGACGATAATTTTCACGTTGCTCTTGCGCTTTATTTTGGAATAATCTCCTTTAGCCGCAAGCCTGTTTTCACGTTGCTCATGTGATTCCTCCGCACGCTTTCTTTTGGTAATTTCTCTTTGAGCCGCAAGCCTGCTTTCACGTCGCTCTTGTGATTCCTCGGCACGATTTTGTTTGTAATTTCTCTTTGAGCCGCAAGCCTGTTTTTACGTTGTTATTGTGATTCCTCGGAACTCTTTATTTTCTTACTTTCTCTTTTAGCCGAAAGCCTTTTGGCATTATCTCTTTGATTCGATTACTCGGCTATTTCTTCTGCCATTGTAGGATTTATACTAAAATTTCTCTTTGATTCTTTTTCTTCCTGGCGTTGACCCAGTGCTCCTAGAATGTCACAAGAGGACTCATTCTAAGAGAAATTAAAAGTTTTAGTGCCGTTTTTAAGTGACCAAAGAATTAGAGGGAAACTTAGCCCCCTCCAACGCTCAAATTTTTACCAAATTCACTGGATCCAAATTTCGAGATAGCCAAATGGTTCAGCATAGTCGAATAGTATTTGTGTATTTGAGGAAGACTTAATCCCCCATAATCTCCCGGGGGATTTAATCCCCCGGGGGATGGGCTACAAGTTATGAACTTTGCCCACTGTTTAAATATAATATTGGCTATTGGGAAGTATACAGACGTTTTCAGGAGAGATTTTTTCTGGTGGTAGGGGTGTCGCGGGGAGGGGGTTACCTGCGAGGATATTTTCATGGAGGAGTTTATCATGGGAGAAGAGAATTTCCATGAATGGGGCGCTGTGTTTTCCAGTATTATTTAAAAAAGCAATGAGAAATTAAATAAAAAATAAGGTTTTTTCAACTGAAAGTAAGGAGCAAAATTAAAACATAAAATGAACAGAAATTATTATGTGTATGAAGGGCCCCGCTCTTTACGCTAAAGTTTGACTTTTTCACACAAATCTACTGTTTAAATCAATAAAGACTTTAGCATAAAAAGCTGGGCGCTGAGGAGGGGACAACCCCTTTCATATACGAAATAATTTCTGTTCGTTTTAAGTATTAATATCGCTCCTTACTTTCAGTACAAAATCAATTTTTTTATTTAATAATTGGTGAAAACCACAGAGCAAACAATAGAACTTTCCTTCATGCAATGGAACTAGCAAAATGGAACAAGCAAAAATAATTTATCTCGTCAATTTGCTATGCAGTAAAATTCACAATTGACCCTACCAGTTATTTATTATTATGAAGCGCCTGGAACTTTAAGTTTATTTGAAAAATTTAGTTCGATCCTAGTTTCTGCACAAAAACTAACAAAATTTAAATTTTAAATGGATATATAAAATGACTAGTGACCTCAAAAAGTAAATTGACCTAAAATGACCTAAAAGTCTTTTGTATATTACTGTGATATAATTGCAAAATATGGGTGAGAGTAAAAATTAAGTGCATTCCACTGTAAGTTGTTTTTTCCGATTTTTAACCGACAGTTCATCCTACGGTACAGATTTTAAATGATTTTGACACCTTTAGGTGTCAAAAGAGTCAAACTTTAGCGTAAAGAGCGGGGCGTTGAGAAGGAAAAGCCCCTTTCATATACGGAGTAATTTCTGTTCGTTTTAAGTTTTAATGTCGCTCCTTACTTTTATTTAAAAAACTTGTTTTTTTATTTAATATCTGAACGTTTTTGAATCAATGCATGTTTTGATTTTGGCTCTCCGCAGAGGAATAATTAAAACGAAATTTGTATATTTATTTTTTTTGGCTAAATGGCTTTCTCATAACTTTGATCGAATGATTTTGAAAAAAAAAGAGCGGGGGAGGAAGCCTAGTTGCCCTCCGATTTACGGTTAATTAAAAAGGCAACTAGAACTTTTAATTTTTTACGAATCTTTCTATAAGTAAAAGATATACGTAACTTATAAATTAGCTTACGTAAAAAACTTTTGTAATCTCATGTTTTTATTACATATATGAGGGGGTTCGCCCCCTCGTCAGTACCTCGCCCTTTACACTAAAGCTTAAATTTTGTCCCAATTCATTAAGAATGACCCCTGAGTCACAAAAGCCGCAGAATAAATATTGGAAATTACTAATTTACTTTAGCGTAAAGAGTGAGGTATTAGGAGGAGGTGAGCCCCTCATATAGGTAATAATTTCTGTTCGTTTTAAGTTTTAATACTGCTGCTTACTTCCAGCTGAAAAAAAACTTTTTCATATTTATTTTTCATTGTTTTTTTAAGTAATGCTAGTAAATCCTGCGCTCCCTTCATTGAAATTTTCTTCCCCCATGACAAATTCCTCGATGGAAACTTCCCCCAGAATATCCCCCTCTTCTCAACCCCTGCCTCCAACCAAAAAATCCTCCTGAAAACGCCTGTACACTTCCCAATAACCATTACTATATGCAAGCACTGGTCAAAGTTTTGAACTTGTAACCCCCTCCCACGGGGACTCTTGGGGAGTAAGTCCTCCCCAAAGACATAGTTACAAGGTTTTTCGACTATGTTGAATAAAATGGCTATCTCAGAATTTTGATCCGTTGACTTTGGGAAAATAATTAGCGTCGGAGGGGGCCTAGGTGCCCTCCAATTTTTTTGGTCACTTAAAAAGGGCACTGGAACTTTTTATTTCCGTTAGAATGAGTCCTCTCGCAACATTCTAGGACAACTGGGTCGAAACGATGACCCCTGGGAAAAAAAAACAAATGAATAAACACGCATCCGTGATCTGCCTTCTGGCAAAAATATGAAATTCCACATTTTTGGGGATAGGAGCTTGAAACTTCTACAGTAGGGTTCTCTGATACGCTGAATCTGATGGTGTAAGTTTTGTTACGATTCAATGACTTTTAGGGAGTGTTTCCTCCTATTTTCTAAAATAACGCAAATTTTCTCAGGCTCTTAACATTTGATGGGTAAAACTAAACTTGATGAAACTTATATATTTAAAATCAGCATTAAAATGCAATTCTTTTGATGTAGCTATTGGTACCAAAATTCCATTTTTTAGAGTTTTGGTTACTATTGAGCCGGGTCGCTCCTTACTAAAGTTCGTTACCACGAACTGTTTGACTGTTCTATTATTGTTTATCCTCTCACTGCAGTAGGGATTTCCTTCATCTCTTTTGGGTCTTCTAACATTCTATAATTTTCCAGCTTTTGTCATTTTAAATACTTATCCTTAAATTTGTTCCCGTATTATTTGTACCTTTCGTTATCCCGCTTTCTTTCGCTTCTAAGCTTTCAGTGAATGTAATCGAAGCTTAACAAAATTTGCTTATTTTAATGTTTCACAGTCTCTTCAGCAATATATTTGTAATGCCTTAAATGTATTTTGCGCTTTTTGGTTAAGAAAGGGCTGAATTAGTGTCACCTGCTTTCTCTCGGCCATCCGATTAATTGCATGTTTTTTTCCCACAATTGTAGAGGTATAAATATACATCTTCATTTCCTTTCAATGGCTGATGGTTCGATGTATACACTAAATTCTGCAGTGGAAAATCTTCAAGCCTCTTGGTAATTTTCCCCAGTGGTCATTTCTATTAGTTGTTTCCTTTCTTATCCCTCTACCTCCTCTTTTATTTTTCTTGCTATTTTATTACTCTTTTCTTGTTCGTCCTTACCTATTATTTCCTACTCTCTTTTTTTATCTTTCTCTATTTCTTTCCTATATTCTTCCTTCTCTTTTCTTTCTTTTTCTAATCTTTAGTATTTTTCCTTTTTTCTCTAGATTTTCGTTTTTTCGAATCCTTTTTTCTCTGGTTATTCTCTCTTTCTTTTCAGTCTTTTCTCTAAATTCTACTTTTATTATAGAAATAGCAAAACTTGTTAAGAATCGACTTGATTACTTTTTGTTGTCCTCTTCTGGATATTGAGCTCACACTAATCCTGATAATCAGTCAACTTTGATTCCCTCTGCTTTTATAACTCCCTCAATTCAGTTCCTGAATCTTTCATTTCATATTTCTTTGTTCCGTATGTGTATTATCTCTGATTGTCGACTTCCTTTAGTTTTGCATAGCGTCTGAGGGATGAGCTTTTCTTGTTTCTTTATATACTAAAGCCTCAATGTCTTTTTCGTATCCTGTCATATTACCTGGTGTGCTCCTTCCTTATTTTACTATCTTTATCTCCATGAATTTCCCCTTTGTTGGTCTCCCATTTTTGGAAATTATTCTTGTTTATACTGTTTTTGTGCCATCGCCCTTTATATGCGTACAAATTGGAAATTTAGCCTTTTTTACGGAAGATTCAAATGCAGAGATGGGTTTAAAACTGGAAAATTTACTTTCCAACAAATATTGGTTCTCTCTTGATGGTGAATTCCTTCCAATGCATATAGTGAGAGTATCATGGAAATGAGAATCTGAAAATAATTTGTTCTGTTTTACCATCGTAATTTTTTTCATGATAAAATCTAATTCCATTCAATTATAATCTTTTCAAGACCTTGTTCTAATCTTTTCTTTGTCCGACATTATTAAAAACTACAGAAAAATAGCTATTATTTCAATTCATATCAAAGTACTTCCTTGAATAGTCAAACTGTTGTTTCGCCAAAACTTGTTATTTCTTGATTAGCCGATTATCCTCGCAAGCTATTTAGTTGCGTGTTATATTACTGCATAATATTTTATTCTATATAGCTAGGCTAAGCCCATCAAGATTGTAAATCGAAATATGTTAAGTAACTTCGTCTTCTTCCCGATATTTTTATATAGCCTTCTTCCATAGGGTAATTATTTTCTATCTTTGGAAAAGTTTTTTTTTACAAACAGTGCTCCTGACATCTCCCTTTAATTGCTGCCACGAGTTAAGGTGAGTAACCTTATTTCACCTCTGCCGCAATTTTTGGCATTTCTAACGCCATAAAAGTAGCCTGACAGTACATCAGAGGTCAGGGTAACCCTAGCCCCAACAGATTCCTCCGTTTCCTGGCCTTGTTGGTTTCCACCAACCTACAAGGTTTTGACAAGTGTATTTCCAAACAGTGTGAAAGTGCCCCGCTAATTGGCCCAAGACGTTACATAATAGGCTACAGCATTGAGCTCTAACAAATCTTTTTCTTCCGCTTATTGAAAGATGCTTTCACACGGCTCTCTCTGCGAATTCAAATCTCTCTATGAACACTAGTCTCTTACCTAGACTTGTCAAGAAGACACAAGTGTGAAAAGGAGTGAAAAACAAGTGTGAAACAATTTGCACTCTCAAATCAGACACGAGAATAAATTAACAAGACATGAAACCTCACTGGTAATTTCTCACATGGAAGTAGTTGCTCACTCTGACTGTTTTGCTATGAATGGCCGAATTAAAGTGAAATTACCCAGTATCCTAGCCAGATTTTGGACTCCAGATAGATATATCCAGATAGATATAATCTTTATTAGTAATGACTCTTCTTCATTCTCAGGGCTAAATTAAGTGATAAATTTCTTTAGGACGTCACGAATTAACAGCTAGGCCTAGGTTTTAAACATTGCAATTGAAGACCAAGAAGTTACATTTAATAAAGAATATTTTTCTAATAAAAGTCAAATGGTCTCGACAGTGCTGAATTGAACAAGATGTCGGAGAAGTGACGGGTCAATACTACACAGCCAAAGCTAAATGAACAAGTGCAAACTGTCTATGTTGCTTTGCCAAGGGGATCTGCACAGCACTTTAAAAAATTAAAAGAATCCATTTTTAGATGATTTAAATTTTATCCTTTAAACTTCTTCCAAAAAATCAGAAACAAAACAAAAAGCTAATAAGAAACATGAAGAGCGTTTGAATTAAACTAAAAGGCTTACGAATGGCTTGAACATGAAAAATGACCTGAAATAAATGAACAGACAGTGAAGGAAGATGCCAAAGATCAATAGCTAAAAATTAGGAAAACACTGCAAAGAATACAATGGAAGAGTTTTTAAAAACCACAAAAGGGTAACTTAGAATACACTTAAAAGGAAAACAAAAGAAAACATGTTATTTACAAGTTTAAATAATGAAAAAAAAATTGTGTATTAGCATATATTAAGGGGGGGGCATTTTTTATGATTAATGCTGTAATTGATGTAGATAATATTCAATATATTCGACAAGAAAATAATATTAGTGACTTAAGGGTTTTGTTATGTTACTTTATGGCATGGATTTTCTTTGGGAGAGCTTTTATAGGTCACTAAAATTATACTTGGTATCTGAAGTCAAAAACAAAGACATTATAATAAACAATAGCTTTTTTTGGCACTAACATACAATCCAACAAACAAAAAAGTATTAACAAAAATCCGAATCAATGTGCTTTGTATTAAAAACGGCGTAAGTTCTGGACAGATCTAGAATCTTTTTTTCTTATCGTACATATTTCTTAGTTATGAGGCGTTTGACCTCCCTATAAATGAATGTTTCACGATTTCATGACTCCATGATGTCACAATTTTTTTTATCTTACTTTTAAGACGTTGTCTTCTCATGAAGTTTATGGAACATATAACCGGTACTTAAAAAAGCTAATTTTTATCATACTTTTTAGCTATTGTAACGAATCGCTATAATCGTTATAAGCAGCGTCAACCTTTACGGATTGTAGGGGGAATAGTCTGACTTTATAATGCATACACCCCTTTCTGCCATAGAACGATATCCTGTTTGTTGAAACTAATATAAATTAAAGCCAAGGATAGCAATTAGTAATTATTACAAAATTAATTTTTTCACAATGTTCAGTGATTTCTTATTAACGTTTCAAATATTCATGTTTATATTTTCTATCATCAAGTAGGGGCTATTGATCTACATATACAGTAAGAAATTATTTTTCGTTTTATTATTTTTTCATCCATCTCTTCCGGATTGAAGCAGACCTTGGTCTGCTGACCACGTGCCACTAGATTGGGAGACTCCCCTAACTAAACGTTTCATGCAAAGGGTGGCCTTGACCTCACAAGGTGGGTGGATCCCACCCCAGGGACACTCAATAGTTAGACTCCTCTAGCTAATCAGGTCCCAGGCCTAGGGTCGGTTGGGCTTGCGATTTTCCACCCGGAACTAATTGCAACGAATAGTGATGTTATTACCTCAGATGATTCATCTACTTTTTACCCTTCAAGACCTTAGCATGTCCCCGGACCGAGATTGGACCATCATTTGAACCTTATTGACCTAGGTGGTCTTCACCTGGCCACCTGGACCGTTGTGATCCTTAACTTCCCTGGAGTGAAGTCAATGCTTGTGCTAGAGCTCAAGCGTTTTGGTGTGGCTCTAGCAGGTGTAATTGAAGCTTGCCTTATAGGAAACAACTCTGAATACATTGCTGAAGGCTATCATCTAATCTGGTTGGGTGATCAGAAACTAATGGAGTCGCACTTGTGCTAGACTCTCGGACCAGGAAGTGCCTCCTTTCTTACAAGCAAATATCAGACAGGACACTAATAATAGCGCAAATCCAGCACAAACATGGAAAATGGACGATCATTGTCTGGTACGCCACAACAAACTAGGCCTCAGATGAGATGAAAGATCGTTTTTGCACCCAGCTGTCTAGCTTCCCAGCAAAAGTATCCACTCACGATGTTTTAATCCTCTTGGCAACTTCAACGGCACTGTCAGAAATACAGTTGACGTTTGGAACAATGTTCTATGACCTGTAATAACCGACTGCTTGAACAACAATGGGATAAGGCTCCTACAGCTGTGTAACATGCACGATCTCGTGAACACCAACACCCTTTTTCAAAGGAAAAAGTTCGCAAATATACCTGTTATAGCAATGATGGACGAACAAGAAAGGTGTTAGACTACATAATCGTATCCCGAAGCTGGTGTTCCTCTATAACTAATTGTCAAGCTTACAGAAGTGCAGAATTGGGAAACACAGACCACAGGCTTGCCCTCTCTAACCTTAGACTATGCCGGAAAGCCTAGAAAAATGATCACCGTCTCCCCAAATTAGACCTGAAATATTTCGTGGACTCCAACACGCTCTAGGTCTATTCAGTCTCTATCTCAAACTGTTTCTACTGTCTTTGTCAAATTTCAGAGTCTGAAGAAGCATGTCAATTATTCAAGAACGGCGTATTGCTTTCGGCTGAAAATACTATCGGTCGTCTGAAACCCAGAAAAAAATCCTGGATATCGCAGGAAACTCTAGATTTTATTGAGCAGCGTTGCAAAGAACGCCGAGCGAAGGACATGGTTACCAACAGACGTCTAAACGGCATAAGAAATAAATTCCTCCACAGAGACAGAAAGCTGTTCCCCAAGAAAATGGTCGCAGATCTCGAGGAGGCAGCCAGAAAGGGTGACATATGCGCTCTATACAAACACCTTCGAAATCTTACAGATGAAAAGCCATCCTCCCTAGGCCCTATGACGTCTAATGATGGAAATATTCTCACTGACGAGAGCGCTCAACTGTCTGCCAAGAAGGATCACTTCTCTTCACTTCTAAACCTGGACTGTGTTAGCCAGCCCGACCCAGACCTTCTTCAAGCTGCATCCAGCACCCCTGACGCCCCGTTTTAAAGTATGCACCAACTTTTAGTATCCACCAACAGTACTTCGTACAGAATGGATTCCAAAAAACTGGCGAATGGGCATCATTCTGCCTCTCTGGAAGCGGAAAGACAGTCGCAGAATCTGCTCCAAATATCGTGGCATAACACTCCTCTCTTTGCCCGGGAAGTTCTTCGTTATGACCCTCCTGCACCATTGTACCACTTTCCTCAGAAGCCAACGAAAAACCTAACAAGCTAGCTTCTTGCCAGGAAGGTCTACCGTGTAGCCAATATTCACAATGTGGCAGCTGATAGAAAAGACTCGAGAATTTCAACAAAAAGCATATGTTGCCTTTGTGGATTTCAAGGCTGCTTTCGATTTTGTAGACCGGCAATCACTCTGGCTCATACTGAAAACAACGGGAATACCAGCAAAGTATTGAAACCTTTTCGAGTGGCTCCACAAAGGGACTGAGAGTTGCGTGCAAGTCAATGGCAGACACAGCTCATCTTTTAAAATCAATACTGTAGTCCGTCATGGCTGTGCTGCTGCTCCAGAGCAATTTAATTGTGTCATTGACTACATTATGACTCGGACCATAAACCGCCTCCAGTTTTGGTTGCATTACGGCAATAGAGTACTTTAAGACGCTGAATATGCCGATGACCTTTCTATTGTCCCCGATTCACCGTCGAAGCTCACAGAAGCCCTACAGATCCTTGCTGACGAAGCCTTAAAGATAGGGCTGTCGACTAATTGGCAGTAGATAAAAGTGATGTTTGTTGAACCCCGTGACTCACCGTGTCCCCTGCCAGTCCTAATGGTCGGTGACAAACCATCTGAGATTGTTGAGGAATTTACATGCCTTGGTTTTATCCTCTCAAATGACGGATTAATCCTCAAATATCTAATGCACGGAATTGCCAAAGCCTCAGCAGTAGTGGGAAGACTAAGTGCCCTTTGGAGGAAACCTTATATCAGCCGTAGGACCAAATTGCGCATATACAATGCTTCGATGGGATCCGTGCTTCTTTACAGAGCTGAAACATGGCCTGCCAGTCAGTCTTTGCTTAGCACCGTAAATATAGACCAAACAAAACATCTTCACCACATTGAAGGACTACGTTGGCACGATTTTGTTAGCAACGAAAACCTCTTGGCGTTACCTGCTCAAACTTTCTTTTCATTCCCCCCGACACTCCCACACGAGTGATTTTTGACTTTGATACCGTGCTGCCTGGTGGGATACGCCAAAGAGGTCGTCCCCCAACCAGATGGAAGGAAACGACAGGTGCCTTCTTAGCCATGGCAAATATTCAGAGGACGTCCACATCCTTGCAAGAAACCTTATGTAGCATCACTCAGGCATTATGTAGTGTCACTCTCGATGCCGGAAGCATTTCGGCAGGAGCATTAAGTCAAAGTCAAGTAAGTCAATCCAAACAATGAAAAATAAGATAATATTCAGTAGGCATATTAACAATAAAGTATGATTTTTTAATCTGCATATTCCAACACCTAAGAATTATTTGATGCACTTGAATATAATAAAAGATATAAGCTGTTAATAACAAGTTTCAAGTGTTTTCATCTCAATTTGTTTTTCATATTATTATCAAAAGTACTTTTGATTTAATTATATTTCCAATTGATTCAAGCTATTCGAAAATAACGTTAAATACAAAAGTTAGATGAAACTTACATCAACACTCGTAAAAAAACGTCAGTTTTATAATATTCTGCAATTCACTACTGACATTTTTGTTTTAATTTTTCACTAAGTTTGGTCTGTTCTTTATTTCCAACTTATATCACAATTTTTTCGTGTTTCCAATTTACTCAGTTAGCTTTTTCATTTGATCAAGTATTGCTTCTTCATTGTAAATACAGTCTTTTAGTTCTTGATTTGCCCAGTTTAACTTCATATTAATCTTAGTGGTCAAACTCTTTAATTGTCTTGTTAAAGTCGGTAATATTTCATAAAATTTATTATATAGTCAAAATAGTTTCTTTCAATTTTATCTTGAGAAGGTTTTCTGATTTCGAAAATTATTAAAAACTTACTTGGATATGATAGTTAGTGAGTAACGATATTGCGGCTTATGTCTAGCACTTGTTAACCTATTGTTTATCGTGTATGCTTACATTTATGTTTTGTGGGTTTATGCAGCTGGGGATGAAAGGAAACTGCTTCTCAAGTGATGAAAACACTTGAAACTTGGTATTAACAGCTTATATCTTTTATTATATTCAAGTGCATCAAATTATTCTTAGGTGTTGGAATATGCAGATTGAAAAATCATACTGTATTGTTAACATGCCTACTGAATATTATCTTATTTTCCATAGTTTGGATTGACTTACTTGACTTTTTACTTAATGCCTCTGCCGAAATACTTCCGGCGTCGAGAGTGACACTAAATAATGCCTGAGTGATGCTACATAATGTTCCTTGCAAGGATGTCGACGTCCTCTGAATATTTGCCATGGTTAAGAAGGCACTTGTCGTTTCCTTCCATCTGGTTTATTATAGCTGACCCTTGGCCCTCTCTTCTTTGCCCAAACCCCCTTCTCCCTAATAAAACCAACCTATTAACAATATCATATTCGAAAAATCCTTGGAATGGACCCCTAGCCTTTTTCCATGGCCCGATCCAAACCACAAAAATAACTTATTATCAATATGTTACCCCAAGACTCATGGGAGCTGACCTTTGGCTGTTTCTCCATGGCCTGATCCCCCACCCCCTCGAAAACAAAAACTGTATAAAAATATTTTATTCAAAAAATCAGTGCAAAACTTATTAAGGACACATTATTACAAATATCACAAAAGCTGACCAGAGAGGTTTCCCTCCACGGCCCAACAAGCCCCTCGGCCCAAAAAACTAATTAAACATGTTTTTATTCCTAGGGTTATGGTACCTGAGCCATGGTCTTTATTCCATACCTCCCCCCCTTCCCCCCTGAAAAACAACAAAAAGTAACTTTGTTTTATTCCAAAAATCATGTCAATTTATCTTAAGGTTTATCTTAAGGTTAAGGGCTTCTCCCAAGATTGTGCAAGACACCTATATCTCACACTACAAACAAGGGTTTGGGTACTGCCCGTGTCCCTAACGGTAAAAGCAGAAAGTCTACTGTTTATTTGGTGTTTTACTAAAGCCAGTAATATTAAAAATATATTCTTTTATGACATTAAAAATTGACTGAAAATTATTGTAAGATAAAATCTTGTACTGATGAGCTTTCAAAAATCAATATCATTGTATATAAGAAATTTAGTTCAATTTTATTTGTTCTTGCCAATACTGTTTCCAGACAAATATAATTTAATTTTTGAAATTGTTTTACAATAAAAAATTATTTAGTATGTGAGAAGTTTGAAAAACGACTAGAAACTAACAAAAAAAAACTTTATGAAAAAGGATTTTTTCAAAAAAAAGTAAAAAACAGACTAAACTTGAAATCAGAAGAAATAAAAAGCTATTATAAGTCAAACTCAAATTGACAAGAATTTCCTAATAACGAATAAATGAAACCCAAAATGAACTGGGAATAAATAAATAATTATAGCAAAAAATACAACAGGTACCAATATAAATGAACAAATAAATCTTAAAACGAGCAAAGCTTTAACTGAGTATACAAATCAATCTAAAAAAATAACAATTTCCTATTGAAGTGTAAATGAAACGAAAATAAAAAAAAAACTCAAATAAGCATTTACATCAAATAAACATACAGTAGGTAATAATTTAAATAAATAAATAAATATTGAAACGAGTGAACCTTAAGTTGAATTTGTAAATCAAGCTTGACAAAGGAATAAAAACAGCTACAATCAAGAGTTGGGGTGTTGTATTCTTTTCTCACTGTAGAAATCCAAAACCTACTGCAGCCTTGCCGTTTTAGTTAAAACGAATTATGTTACAAATATTTTCTTTTTGACTTCTTAAAACATTTAAAATAAACATAAGAATTACAACAAAATTCAGTTCTGAACTGATGAGTTTTCAGCACTTAATATCGTTATATACCAAACATACAGTTTGATTTATTAGTTCTTTCTAAGACTCTTTCAGAAAAATATTGTTGCACTGCAAACTAGAGTCTAGATACACCCTCTTCCCTAACTTTAATAGTCTAAAGGCTACAGCTTCATTGGGACTTCACTGAGAACAGATTATATAACAAGTGGTTTTTTCCAGACCATCATTGAAAATGAAAAAAAATTATAGTGAAGTAAAATTTTGATTTTATGATCTCTCAACAATTAATATCATTATGTATCAAATATTCAGTTTTATTTACTCTCCAAGACTGTTCAAGACGCATACAGTTTTCAGTAAAGTGCCAGTTCATTTTGGGTTTCATTTATACTGCAATTGCAATATATTTATGTTATTCTCAAGCATGATTTGCATGTATAGTATGGGCTTTTCTCATTTTAAGATTTATTTATTCACTTTTCTTAGTACCTAGTATATTTCTTTTTCGATTATTGTCTATTTAATTTCTGTTCGTTTTAGGTTTCATTTAGCCTTTAATATTATTTTTTGGTCATCTTCAGTCTGATTTATTGAAGCTATCTATTTCTTCTTTTTTTTTTAATTCTAATCCAGCCTTTAATTTTCTTTAATTATCTTCTTTTTGGAAAAGTTTTTTATTTAATGAAAAAAGAGCCAAATAGGTTTGTCCTTGCAAAAATTCACATCAAAGAACAAATAGATGTCTCCAAAAACACAAAACTATTCGTATTGAAAAGGCAATTAAGAATTATTCCTCTGTATGTTCCCATTTGAATTCACCAAAAAAAAAACATTTCGATAGGAATTGTTCTCTTAATGACTTATATTTTCTTTTACTTGATGTTTTAGAGGGTTTTTGGTTTTTAATCATCATAATTTTATTTAGTGATTAATTCAAAAATATCATTAAAAATATTTACTGATTAATTCAAAATTAATTCAAATGCATTATATGGTTGATATTCGTCATAACATCAACAACGACGCAACAAAGGAAAATAACCTCCAATGGCTAATTTTTAATAAAGTTGTGTCTTCTTTCATTCTTTTGTTTGTTTTTTCAAAGGATGAGTATATATTTATCAGGAAGGACTTAACAAAAAAAAAATTCCAAAGATATTCAAAACTTTTATATTCATTTTTTTCCTGTTTCGACAAGTCATATTTATCCACGGGAGACTTTCAAATCAAATAAACAGTTCTCCTGTGAATACCACCATTAGATACGTTTCGGCCAAAAATTTGGGAGGACAAAACTAATATACCGAAAAAATACTGAAAAGCACTCATGAGAGTGGAATACTATTTTATTTGCAACCAAATTAATTTAAATACCTCCTTTTTCCCTTAAAAATGAAAGGGCCACGAATTCTTACAAAAAGAAATATCTTATTGTAAAATCATTTAGAGTATATGGGGCTTTCAGTAAAGCTTGGCTTACACTAGGATTACAATTTGTTTTCAACTGGGACAATTTCCCAATTTATATATAAAGTAATTTCTCTTAGTTTTGAGTTTCACTTAAATATCAGTTTTACATTTGGTAAATTATCAGTTCCAAATCGGTTCTATTTAATCTAATATCTGTTTTTCAACGTAAAGCGTGAGTTATACTACCGTTAAAGTTGTTTTTCAACTCAGACAACTTCCTAGCTTATATAAAGATTAATTTCTATTAAATTTGAGCTTCACTTAAATACTAGATTTAGTTTTGGTAAATTATCAGTCCCAGACTAGTTTTGTTTAGTCTAATATCAGTTTCTAACTTCAATATCTGTCTTTAAATATCCTTAGAAACAACAAATGGGGTACATGAGGGACTACTTCCCAGTTCATCGAGCTAGTAATTTCTGTTTGTTTTGTATTTGACTTGAAAAGCACATTAGTTTTTGGTAAATTATGTTCATTATTGATCTCATTGCCTACTAAATGTAATATCTGTTTCATTTAAATCTATTATCAGTATTTTAAAATTTTCTTAACCATTGTTTGGTGTAAGGGGGACTTAAAAAGATGGGAAAAGAGCTAAAAAATATCTTGAAGTTAAGGGCTTGGTAACTTTCATGGTATTATTCAAAGGTCCTAATCGAATAAATTAGTGATATGGATCTGTAACTAAGGAGCCAAATTAAAACTTGAATAATAATGTTTCATCGATTCAACGAAGGTTTTGGAGGATTTTCAAACAAATTATTGTTTTTTCAAAAATTAACTTGTAAGTTAGTGCTCAGTTACCTAAAACGTTAGTAATTAGTTAAAAAAAATTTAACCGACCTGTTTCATTTTGAATTTATGCCTGAAAATACCAAGTATTTGTGGTAGTTATTTGGAAATTAAATTTTTTGATGTTTTGGTCAATAATTGTGAACTTAATCCGTGAAAAAAAAGTATTGGATTCTTATTTAAAAAAGAATAAAAATGAAAACATTTTGAATCCATGATTATCAAATGAAAATAAACTTTCAAAGATAAGCTTCACCTTGTTAAGTTTTCTAGAACCAGATATTTTTAACTAATTTCCTACTAATTTTAAACTTTTTTATGCTGACCTCAACTAAAACTGAGATTGGTATAATATATTTGAAAGAATCTGTCAAAAAAACTTATTGATTTTACTTATTATCGAAATTACATGTGTTTTTAGTTGAATTGCAATAGGATTCTTTTCTGATCGTCGTAATTTTTAATACCAGGGGAAAAGTTTAGCAAATTGAAGACCTAAATACCATGTCTATTGTCTTTAAACCTGTGAAAGTCTCCTGACATGGAAATAAAACCCAACATACCCTGATGGAACAAGAAGAAACTTTATTTTGTATTTCTTAGATTTAACCACATGAAAAATAATTTTAAATTAGGCTAAGTCAAAAGTAGAATTTGTAGGTCTAAACTTTGTATTGGAAAGCAAATTCACTTTATTAAAAATTCAGTCCAAACAGTTATAATATTATTTGAACATTTCTCGTCAACGCTTATGGATGTTTTTACAATATAATTTTGTTCAAAATAGTAAAAAGATCGATTGACTTTGCCAACAGTAGTGAGGGGGTTCCAGTTTTAACGGCAAAGATAAGGGGTAAACTGTTAGGGCTACTAGGCCCTCAAGACGTTATACCGCACACCTGTTTCTAACACAACACTGTATTTGTATAATATACCTGTTTTTTACGGAAATTGGGCCAAGGATGGCTTACTTTTCCACGACAGTAGACTTCTTGGGAATAACGCAATCTTGTGCTAGTTGATGGATTTTTTGGGAGTGACGTAATCTCGCGTCATATTCTAGACTTAAGGGCATCATGGGAAAGTTGCACCTGTAACTGAGCCCGCAATACACATGGATGTTATGTAATGGGCAATTCAAGCCTGGGTTTTACGTAATGATGGTATAAACATGGAATGTGACGCAAGCTTACCCATATGTATTACGTAATGATCTGGGGGCATACGTGCGTGTTACATAATGCAAGCGCACACGTGAGATGTCACGTAACGGCAGCGCAAACTTGGGGTGTTATATAATATCTTAAGAGTTTTTCTCTTCAGGATTTCTTTTTCCTTCGAGGTGGTTTTTTTTCTTTCAAGATGTTTTTTTCTTTCAAAGTGGTTTTTTCTTCTTCGGGATTTATTTTTCTTTCAGTTCGTATTTTTTCTTTCAAGGTGTTCTTCTCAAGGAACCTTTATATTCTAAAGAGTTTTGCCCCCATTAGGATTCGAAAGGGTCATTTCGGTCCAATGAAATTACGCCCTAAACAGTTGGATTAGCAATCTATTTCTAAAATTCTAACATTCTATTCATCAATGCTAGAAAGGTTAAACGTATTGCATGTTCACAAATGTGTACAATAATTGACATGCAAAGGGGAAAATCGATTAATGGTATTTGTGAGTATCATCTGAGTCATGCATTGAAATATTCAGATTACTTGCAAATCACTGGATTACTTGCCCCACTCAAAAATAAGTTATTATTTATTCTCATTGCATTCATTTAGCCAGTGTGGATCATTTCATAATTGTGCTTATTGAGAACTTCTCTATGGATATACCTTTTTCGCTTAATTGTTTTTGGACTTATGCCGAGTCGTGAGTGAAATTTGCTTATCATGGACAATTGGAATAAAAGTACGCTTTATTATTGCCCAGTTTTGAATTTTGCTCAGCACAATCTCGATGAGGGGTTGGACCATCAGTCTATTGTGAAATAAGCTAGTGATTTTTTTCCGTATGAAGATGTTCTTGGAGCTAAGAAACTATTATATAGCAATTGCTTCCCATATGAGCCTATACCTCGTCCTTCGGGACCCAGTGCTAAGAATAGTTCATTGTCAGACATTATCGCTACTCTTTTTTCGCTGCTCTGCAGAAAATATTGATATTCCAGAGTTCTTGATCAAATCCCTCTCTGAAGTCCCTAGCATTCCGGCGTCAGCTTATTCTATCCTTACCGCCAAAGTCAACCAGTGCCTTGATCAGTTAAAATCACTTGCTCACCTCAATAGTCCAACAACGTCTATAAATAGTTCGTTGGTCTCAGATATTAAGGGTACCAATCACAAACCCTTGTACGCCGTTGTTCTTAAATATTCGCCTCCAGATCTAAGAGACCCCGTTTCTCGCAAGGAAATGCTTGATTCTTTCACCGGACATGACGGAAATATGGGTTGTTGTTACGTGGGATAGAGTTTCCGCCAATTCTCTTGCCGCATCTGCTGTTGCGAGCTATCCAAATAATCTTTTTAACGTGATTGATCGCAAACCTCTTGGAGTAATTAGGGGACTTCCCGATAGTGTTTTTAGCAGTATACTCATCTCCTTTATTCCTGGTCTTGTTGAAGCCAGCCAGATCGGCTCTTCTCACACATTCCGTTTAGAGTTCCATTATTCCACTGCACTAAAATCTGCCATCACTAAAGGTCTGGGCTTGGGTTACGAGTCTTTTAAAATATCGGAATACAAAAAATTGCCCAGACGGTGTCTTAGATGCCAAAGTATCCATCATTCGTTAGCTCACTGCCCATGTGCCCCGAATGAGATGAAGTGCTCTAAATGTTCTGGATGCCATTCCAATACTAAAGACAATCCTTGTTTAGAGGCTCCGAAATGGGCCAACTGCGGCAAAGCTCATGTTTCCTATAGTATGAATTGCCCAGTGATAAAACGCGCTCTGAACTCTGCTCCAAAATTAATCAAGCCACTATTTTAAGTTTTGCTTCTCTTAATATTAACGGCACAAAAGACAAAGACTTGTTAATTAATGAATTATTAGTCCATGACATAGTGTTCTTGCAAGAACATCTTTTCACCAAATCAAAGGTTTCTAGCCTGAAGCGATCTTCTGTCCACCATTTTTTTTCGCAAGAGGCCAAGAAAACTAGAGGCCGCCCTTTCGGTGGCCTAGCAATTTTTTTCCGTTCCCCATCAAAATCCTCTGTGATTCATTGTGATGATAACATCTTAGGGATTCAATATGACAGTACCGCCCTTATAAACGTTTACTTACCTTGCGATCGACGTTCTATAGCATCCTTGACATCTTTCGCTAAATGTTGCTCCAGTTTAAAGTCTCTACTCGAAAGTCTACGTTTGAAAGACCTAAATTGGGTTTTAGCTGGTGACATTAACTGTGACATTCTTGGTACCTCCGATGGATCAATTCTCTTACTAGAATCACTTCCTAGCATGTATCACGTCGCAGTTAAGAGCCTCCCATTCACGTATATTCATAACAGATGCTGTTCAAAATCGAACCTGGATCACATGATCTCTTCCAGTTCCAGCTTAATATCATCGATTGTCAGGGTGGACGAAGAGAAGATTGATGACGATCACCTTATTCTTAGCTGTAATTTGTCCTGTGAGCTATAGGGAAAAACACATTCGGCTCAGCCGAAGTGGCATACGAAGTTGAATTGGGATCGTGCTAATGTCCCACTATACCTTGCTACGCTAACTGCTTTACTGTCGACCATAAAAGTGCCATATCATCTGCTGCAAACGTCAGTTTCCTCGCCTTCAAGTAGAGTTGACCTTAATTTTTATTTTTGTCAAATCGTCCATTGCCTGAAATCAGCTTCCAAAGCTTCAGTGCCTGTGGATAAAGTTAGGATTGGTACAAGAAAGCCTAATTGGAACGTTGATCCTGAAGTAAAACGTGCTAAGCAAAAAGCCAAATTTTGGCTACGTATGTGGATATCATGTGACCGACACTCTTCCAGAGCTGTTTTCTCTGTGAAACAAAAGTGTAAACTTGAATATAAGGCCAGTTTGAAGAGGGCACGCTTGAATGCATGGCCAGGCCCCACCGATAAGGCCTCCTGGAATAAGGTTATTAATAGTGAGAAATGTTCCCCATCTACCCTATCTTGTCTCCAGCTAGCTAATTTTGTTGATCATTATAAGCGTGTGTTCAGTGTATTTAATAGTTTTCTTCAGTCTTTTTATTATAAGTTGCTTAAACCGCTTTTACCCTACCGTCTCCTGCAGGCTCATGTCCAGCCTTTAGCAATATCTGAAATTCGCTGGGCTTTAAGAAAAATAATATAAAAAAACTTCGTTTTCTTAAAGAGTTAAAGAGGCTGCGTCCCAAAGTCGAACCTTAAAACGCCCAGGAATTAGGAGAGGCAGTTGGGGGGCTGCCGCTTCCCAAACCCCCCGCTTTTAAAGACTCTTTTGTACAGGTTTTTTGTTGTACACCAACAAACCCCCATCTCTTAGCTTGTGTGCTCTGTGTCTGGGAAACAATTTCAATAATTATGTTGAAATGTAAATGGAGTGGTCAACTTCATTGTTACTAATTACTAGTTTCGCCGCAATGGTTCTCCTGTCCTCTTGTGTTTAACATTTTTTGAAGTTATTCCACTATTCATTCATTTCAATTTTTTGTTAATTAAAAGAGGGCCTTTCCGAAGCCAAGAGCGGGAGCGGCAGCCCCTCACAACAAAAAACCTGTACAAAAGAGTCTTTAAAAGCGGGGGGTTTGGGGGACGGGAGCCCCCCAACTGCTTCTCCTAATTCCTGTACGTTTTAAGGTTCGACTTTGGGACGCAGCCTCTTTAACTCTTTAAGAAAACGAAGTTTTTTCCATATTATTTCTGTACGTTTTTCTATAATCCATGGTGAATGTAATTTAATAATAATTTTCCATGTTTATTTTCTCGCTTTCTGTATCAATAAATTCAAACTGACAAAATTTCTAAATTTGATAATTTTAATAGTTTGGCAGCTTAATTAAAAATTTAGCAGCTAGTGGTTTTTACCCACCCGCCTCCGGTTTATGGGCCCAGCGCGCTTCCGCTGCGCCAAGCTGCTGTTATGCTTGTTATCAAACAAGTTATTACAATAGAAAATTTCACCAACGGCTTCAATTAGGAAATCAATTTATATGGTTCTTTTAACTTGCTTCCATCAAGCTTTACCCCCGCTTCAGTATAAATTCTTGTGAACATTCCAGTATGTAATTCTGATCACAAGTTTCCATGTTTATTTTCTCCCTTTCTGTATCAATAAATTCAAACTGACAAAATTACCTAATTTTACAAACTTTAAAAAGTTAGCAGCTAGCGGTTTCGATCCACCGACCTCTGGGTTATGGGCCCAGCACGCTTCCGCTGCGCCAAGCTGCTGTTAGTGTAAGAATTTTTCAAACAAGTGATGTTATTACAAGAGAAAATTTTACCTTCAATGGGGAAATGGGTTTTTCTAAGCTACAAAATTGGGGGGTTAAGATTTTCTGACGAAACTTTCCAGGGCAATTACTCGGAGAATTCTGCGTCGAATGAATCCGTACAACAAGATCCGATGTCGGCTGTGACCTGTGGGCGTGGCAGAAAAAAAAATATAAAAATTAAGTGGCTATGCGTGGTTTCTGGAAAACAGGGAAGGAGTTATCGGATCGAGCTGAAATTTCGCGGATAAGCTCCTGGGCCCTAGGGAACCTTAACTTGTGAATTTCAGCCCGATCGGACAACATTAAAGGGGGGCTCGGGTTGGCGGGTTGAAACTTTCGGCCAGATTTTTTTCATGAAGGAAAAGTCGGAGGGGGGATGAAATTTGGCAGGATTCTTAGTTGGAGCTCGGGCTACGAAAAGCAACCCTCCCCATCCCTCTGCGACCATAGGAACCGAAGATCACTTAACATTGTCGTGATTCGCCTCTTTAAAGAGGCACGAGTGTGCCTCCTTGATTAAGCGTTCAAATAGCCTTGATGGTTACGGCCTTTCTTACCGATTTTTTGCTTATTATTGTCCTGCTCTACTTAACCATCTACAAATATTTTTCCAGTCTTGCTTAGCACAGTCGCTTGTTCCTGATAGTTTTCTTTGTGGCCGTGTAACGTCTATTCAAAAGCGAGGCAAGGACCCTACGTCATGTGTGAAATATCGTCCCATTGCAGTATCGTGTTTCTTAATTAAGTTGCTTGAACATTTGTTACTACCAGAAATTAAGTCGAATTATGATTTTACACCTTTTCAATTTGGTTTTCGGAAAAGTTTCGGTTGCTCCCATGCACATCATGTTTTAAGCCAACTCATGAAAAATGCCGTAAAATCTAAAATGTCTTTATTTTGTCTTACTGTTGATATTTCTGGAGCTTTCAACAACATTGTGCACTCTCAGGCTCTATTTGTCCTTGCGTCTTCAGGTGTTAATCCTTCCGTACTAAGTTTATTGTCTTCTTGGTATTCAAAGTCTAAAATTCAAGTTACCTGGAATGGCCAAATATCTGACCCGGTAAAAATTAATAAGGGAGTTCGGCAAGGTGCCGTATTGTCTCCTAGTATATTTAAATGCGTGCTTGCATCGTGCCTTTGTCCCCTTAGAAGTTCTGTTTTTTACGGTAATACTGGTTTTTTTATTTTTTTATTTTTTAGTTTTTTTTTAGTTTTTTCTTTTTAGTTTTTTTTTTAGTTTCTTACCATTTTTTTCAGTTTTCTTTTTCTTCTTTATTTTTCAGACGTCATATGCAAACCCTCATTACAAAAATACAACTTATTTTTATATATGGATAAGATATAATCTGGCGTAACAGACCTAGTGTAACAGACATAAAAGACAGACAACTTATTTTTATATATATATAGATTTTTATATATATAGATACAGTTTCTTCTTTAGTTTTTTTTTCTTTTTTAGTTTTTTCTTTTTTTTAGTTTTTTCTTTTTATTGATTTGTTTTTTTCAATTTGTCAATGTTCATTCTAACATTGACACTTCGAAAAATCTTTACGTGACAAGCATGCTAAAGCTCCAACAATTTATATACAGATGACATTCTTCTGGTTGCCCAGACTCGCCGTGGATTGCTTTCTAATTTTACTATATTAACCAATGAACTATCTAAGATTGGACTGTCAGTTAATGCGTCTAAATGCGAGTTTATTGGTTTTAATAGCCCTTATGCGGTCGCTCCATTCGTTACTGGGACTGCAGTTCTACCATGTTCTTTTTTAGTTAGTTGGCTTGGTCTGTGTTTCGGCCCAACACTTTCCACTACCTATTCATCCCTAGTGAATCAAGCCGTGAAAAACCTACGCGTCGCTTACGGAAAAATATCCCACAACAAAAGCCATTACAACCGCAAAGGTTTGTACATGATTTATAACGCTTATTGCGCCCCTGTGATTTTGTTTTTATCAGGCATGGCTCATCTGTTTCATAAGAAAGATCGACCTACTATACGTACGGCTTATTTCAGATATTGCAAATTCCTCTTCCGGCTTCCTAGATGGCACCGAAACAAAAAAATAATTGCTCGATTTGGTTTAATTGATGTACCTTCTCGGATTTTGTCTTCCAGTGATGATTTATGTAAAAAGACTATCAGCTTCATTCACGTTTATGACCCTCTGCAGCATTTTTTCATATTGATACTGGTTAATTAGTCGATGTTGTCTTTTGCTAGTTTTAATTTTTTTTTTTCTTCGCTGTTTATCGTTTTTGTTTTTGTTTATTTATAATACTCCGTACTTTGTGTTTTTTATAAATTTACGGGTAACAAAGTTCATTCATTCATATGACCAGGATATGCTACGACTTCATTTATGTTAAAAAGTTTTTTATTACTCTTCACTACACAAAATTTAACACTTATATTAGAGGCAAATCTTGAACAAGAATATTGATTTACAAAAGCTAACAAAAGCTACAAGACGCTCAAGTTACAATACTGAAATATATTGAAATTTTATCATTAAACGATAAATTTAAAGGATACAGATTTTTGTATCTAC
This sequence comes from Artemia franciscana, assembly GCF_032884065.1. Taxonomy (NCBI): domain Eukaryota; kingdom Metazoa; phylum Arthropoda; class Branchiopoda; order Anostraca; family Artemiidae; genus Artemia; species Artemia franciscana. The sequence goes on from NW_027067641.1 coordinate 71,436, forward strand.
AACTAATATTAATCCAAAAAAATTTACAAAGCATTATTGAAACACAAAAAAACAGTCAAAACTCAAAAACGCAAAAAGAAATGTGAAAAACGCAAAAACCAACCATGTTTTAAATAATATGGGGCTCTTAGTAATTGATTCCAGAGCGTGGGGGGGGGGGTATTAGAGGCAAATTTTTGCCCTATCAAGAGCTATTTCTGAGAGCTTTTAATGAAAAATTCAAGTCATTTGAACCAAGAATATGCATATTCACGCCACCACGACAATATTTAGCTAGCCAACCCTTAGTTCAGAGGGGTAGTGTAATTAGAGATAAATATATTTAGAGCTATTTCTGAGAACATTTATTGACCATTCCACGTTTTATTGAGCCAAGGCTATGCAAATTCACACCACCGTGATAATATATGGATAGACCACCCTAGCAAGCATTTCTAGATGGGGAGGATTCCTATTAGTGATATATTTAAGCAATATTAAGACGAACTTTTAGAGGCTTTAATGAAAATCCCTCATTTCTTTCAACTATCCCTAATTCCCTAACTTCTTTCAACCATGGGGATTTGCGACATCTAGGTGCCACCCCAGTGATACATATCCAGATTCTTATGACATTTACAGACATATCTTTGTAAAAACTTATGCTTAGAGTCCTTCGATTTGTGTTTTCGTAAGAAAACCCTTTTGTGGTGCCCTCAACACACTACACATAACCATGGAATTATGCGGCATTTATGTGACATCCGCCATCACCCCTAAGACATTTTCAAACTTTTCTCACAGAAATGAGCTTTTAAATCTAAAATTTAACACTGTATTTTCTTGAACAGAGAGACTTAGCATTTCATTGTTAGAATAAGATAGTCCTAAGCAATTCACACCACCTAGAATTAAATTTTTTTTTTGAACGAACCTTCTCCTTATTTTTAATTATTTCATAAGAATTGTTTGCATGGCAACATTCTGCAGCACCCGTTATCATCATCTAAGCGTTTTCTGACGCTTGAATACCCCAGCATATATACATTATTTTTCTAATGCTTTTATTTGCTAATTATTCCCAACACGTGTCCCACTATGGATGTTACACGACCCACTCCCTCCACCCTCAATTTGATGGACCCACATGCCAAATCACGCCACCATAGTCATATGCGTCTGCCCCATGACAACCCTATTATATGCATTATCATTCCTTAGACACTTCCAGCCAATTCTTGATAAAAATCATCCTTAGAGCTTAGCATAAGCAAATTCTTTCGTGATGCCCCAAACACTTTTCACCACCACGGCATTACATGGCTGCCCCTGTGACATCTAAGTGACATCCATCAACACCCCAAGGACATTTTCAACCTGTTCCCCAAAAAAATAAGGTTATAATTTAAAAATAAAACACAGTTTTTATTTGAACAGCGGTGTTTAGCGTTTCATTGTTAGAAGGTGATAGCCCAAGGTGAATCACACCATTCAGAATTTAAAATATTTCTTAGTTGAGCCTTCTCCTTATTTACAATGGTTTTATAAAAATTACTTGCATGATAAGACCCTTTGGCACCCTTTATCATCATTTATTTGTTTTCTGACGCTTGAATAAGCCAATAAATATATTATTCTTTTTTGGTTGCTATTATTTGCTGACAATTCTCAACTCGTGTCACATAATGGATAGCATATGACACCCTCCGCATTACTCATTAGGAAGGCCCCAAAAGCAAATTCACGCCACCCTGGCAATATGTGGCTGCCCCATGAGACTCCGTTTATCATTCCTAAGATACTTTCCAGATCTTTTCTTAATAGAATTATGCTTAGAATCAATTAGTTTGTGTTTTTGTAAGAAAACCCTGCCATGACGCCCCCAAAACATTTTATGCCACCTTGACAGTACATGGCTTCCTTTCCCCTCGCCCTTTGGCATTTGTTATCATCTATGAGGCAATTTCATTCTCATTGTTATAGGGGGTGTTATTAGCATTTCTTTTGGTGAATCCTAATATTTGAGAGCCAGTATGGCACAATGTATGATTCCCGATCGTAACCTTCTGGCGCACATAATCACATCTAAGGTTTTTTCAACATTTGTCCCTAAGAAATAAATTTAGAAACTAAAATTAACCATTTTTTTTATTTGAACAGTGGAAACTTGCCGTTTCATTACTGCAATGTTCCATAACAATTTCCAGCCCATAAAACTCAGTGGCTTACAAAAATATTCGTTTACAAAAGAATTTAGGGTTTAAACATAATGAAAGAAACTCCCCATTACCGTCCCTTCTGATGACTTATAGTATTTGAGGTCAGCCTGGCACAGTTAACCGATCCATGATGTCACCATTTTTCACACATTTCCAGACCTAAGTAATTGTTCAAGCTTTTGTTTGAACTGGTTACGTCCTGATTTTTGTTCGTGAAACTCGTTATAGGTTGATTTTTCTCTTTGTGAAACTTGTAAATTGACTTTTCTTATTGTGAAACTGACTTTGCTTATGGAACTTATTGGGTGCTGATTTTGTTCAAGGAACTTGCTGCGCGCCGATTTTTGTTCTTGGACTTGATTGCGTGCTGATTTTTATTCCTGGAATATGTTACATGATGATTTTAGTTCCTGAAACTTGTTGCATGAACTTGTGGTGTGTTGATTTTTTCTTCTTGGAACTTTTTTCTAATTTCGTAAATGAAAATTGTTCCTTTCATCAAATGAAAAGTTGATTTTTTTCTTCGTGAAACATTTAAATGGATTTTTATCATCAGAAACTGATTTTGTTCAAGGAACATGTTGCTTGCATATTTTTCTTCGTGGAACTTATTGTGCATTGATTTATTTTTAATTGTAAAGTTTGTTCTGTTTTGATTTTTCTCTTCGTGAAACTTCTCCATTGATTTTAATCCTCGTGAAACTGATTTTGTTCATGGAGCTTTTTGTGTGCTGTTTTTTTTTCGTGGAGCTTGTTTCATGCTAATTTTTGTTTCTGAAAATTTACGTATGTGGATTTTTCTCTTCGTGAAACTAATATCTTTATTTTATCTCCTCATGAAACTTTTTTTGTTCTTGGAAATTCTTGTGTATTGATTCCTCATTCCTGCAACTTATCGCCTACATGTATTTTATACTTTGCGAAACTTCGTGCTTATTGTTTGTTTCTTGTCCTGAAACTTATCTATTGATTTCTTTTCACGTGAAACTGATTTTACTCGTGGAGCTTTATATGCTGATTTATGTACGTGAAGTTTTTTTGCAAGTTGATTTTTAACTTCGTGAAACTTTCACATTAATTTTTCTCCTCGTGAAACTAATTTTGTCCATGCAAATATTTGTGTTTTGATTTTACATTCATGGAACCAGGTGTGAGCTGATTTTTGTTCGCTAAACTTGTTGTATATTGATTTTTCTCTTTGTCAAACTTCATTTTTTTTCATGGAGCTTGTTGCGGGCAGATTTTTGTTCATGAAATTTGTTACATGTTGATTTTCCTTTTCCTGGAACTTATATATTAAATTTTCTCCTTGTGTTACTGATTTTGTTCATTGAACTTAAAGCATGTTGGCCTTTTGTTCATAGATCTTGCTGTGATTCTTGCACATGGAACAATTGTTGTATGTTGACTTTTCTCTTCGCAAATCTTGTACATTTACTTTCTCTCATCGTGAAACTTATTTTGTTTGTGAAATTTCTGGTGTATGGATTTTCTGTCCAAAAATTAATTCGGGCTAATGTTTTTTTGTTCTTGAGACCCCTTGCATATTGTTTTTTCTCATCTTGGAATATATAATTTCATTTTTCTCCACGTGAAACTTATTTTGTTCATGAGACTGGTTGTGTGCTGATATTTGTTCATGAGACTTGTTAAGTGTTGATTTTTCTCTTTTTATGACGCTTGTTCGTTGATTTCTCTTCTTGTAAACTGATCTTTTATCATTGAACCTGTTGCTTGCTAGTTTTTCTAGGTGAAACGGGGTTCCTGCTAATTTTTTTGTGAAACTTGTAACATTTTGATTTTTCTCTTCGTGAAGCTTTTACACTGATTTTGCACTTGTGGAACCGATTTTGTCCATGGAACTTGGAACAGATTAAGTTAATTGGACTCTACCAAGCACGATGGAGCCTGCAACTACCGTACAATTGGTAGGTTAGGTTAAGTTAGGGAAGTTGAAGTGGAATTTCACCTAACTTAACTTAACCTACCATGCATAGTTTGGTAGAGGTTCTATCATGCAGGGTACAGTCCCCAAAAACTAACCTAGTATAAGTTTCACGAGAACAAAACCAGTTTCACGAGGACAACAAAAAGTGTAAAAGTTTAACGCACGGAGAAATCAATACGTAACACGTTTCAAGATAAAAAATCGGCACGTAACAAATTTTAAGAACGAATATTAGCATTCAAGAAGTTTCATGAGCCAGATATAGGTTTAGTGGGAGAAAATCAATGAAAATTTTTTATTAAGATGAAAATTAACATACATAAAGATTCACAAACAAAAATCAGCAGACGACAATTTCCATGACAAAAAATCATCACACGAAAGTTTCATGAACAAAATCAGTTTCGCCTAGAGAAAAATCAATTTATATATTTCATGGTGAAAAATCAATATGCAGGAAGTTTAAAAAACAAAAACAATCAGCACGCAATAAGATCTGGGAACAAACAGATCAACACGCAAGATGTTCCATGAAGAAAATAAGGTTCAGGATGAGAGAAAATCCAATATGCAAGTTTCACAAAGAAAGAATCAATATGCAAAAAGTTTCATGAACAAGAATCAGCAAGCAGCAAGTCCCATAAACAAAAAAATGAACAAACGACAAGTTCCGTGAACAAAGAAAGTTCCAAAAGAGGAAAAATCAGTTTACAAGTTTCACCGAGTGAAACCCAACAAGCAACAAGTGTCAATTGAAAAATCAGCACGAAACAAGTTCCAAGAACAAGGAATCAGCACACAACACGTTCTCAGAACACCATCATTTTCACTAGGAGAAAAATCAAAAAAAGATTTTTCAAGAACAAGGAATCAGCACGCAACAAGATCTCAGAACAACATCATTTTCACGAGGAGAAAAATCAATAAGCACCAAGTTTCACTAACAAAATCAGCACGCAACAAGTTCTATGCACAAAATCATTTCCATGAGAGAAAAATCAATGCACAGGTATCACGAAGAGAAAAATCCATATGCAACAATTTTTAAGATCAAAATTGATCATACAACAAGTTTTACGAAAAAATCAGAATGCAACCAATTCAAAAAAGTCGATATAAGAGTTTCACGAAGAGAAAAATTAACATTGAACAAGTTTCAAGAACGAAAATAAGCACAAAACAAGTGCTGTGAAAAACAATCAGCACGCATAATTCCCATGAACAAAATCAGAATCTCGAGGATAAAAATAAGTTTAGAAATTTCAAGAAAATTCTGAAAGCAGCAAGCTCTACGAACAAATAGCAGCAAGCAACAAGTTCGATAAACAAAGTAAGTTTTACGCGGAGAAAAGTGTTTCACAAAGAGAGAAATCATCATGCTACAAGTTTCATGAACAAAAATCAGCACGCTGCAATGTCTTCGAACAAAAATCAGTACATACCAAATTTCATGAAGAAAATAATTTTCACCAGGCGAAAAAATCAAGGTACAACTTTCATGGAAATAAAAATTTTATATTCAACAAGTTTCACGAACAAAAAAATCAGCACAAAGCAAGTTCCAAGAACCAAAATTTAGCAGGCAACAAGTTTCATGATAAAAATCAGTTAAATGAAGAGAAAAAACAATGTATAAGTTTTACGGAGAGAAAAATCAACATGCAACAAGTTCCACAAACATAGATCAACACACGAATACTTCCATGAACGGAAATCAGCGTGCAAATGGTTTTGTGATCAAAATCAGTTTCACGAGGAGAAAAATCAATGTATATTTTTCACGATAAAAAAAAAGCAACATCCAGCAAGTTTCACGAACAATAAAAAATAACTTTTTTTTACTTAATAGGTTTTGGAAATGAAAAATCAACACACAAGAAGTTCTATGAACAAAATCCGTTTCATGAGGAGAAAAATCAATTTATGAGTTTCATGATGAGAAAAGGTCCATATGTAAGAAGTTTTAAGAACATAAAAAGACACATAATCAGTTCCAGGAACAGAAATCAACCCGCCGCAAGCTTCAACAACAGAATCAGTTTCAGAAGAAGACAAATTAATGTAAAAGTTTCACAATGAAAAAAATCAACATGCAACAGGTTTCACGAACATTAATCAGCACAGAACAAGTTTCTTGAACAAAATAAGTTTCATGAGAACAAAATGCACTGTAGCACTATCACGAAAAGAAAAATCAACATATAACAAATCTTATAAACAAAAGTTAGCATTCAACTAGTTCCAAGAACAAAATCAATATGCAACAAGCTTCGTGAAAAGAATCAGTTTCACTAGGAGAAAAATTAATCTACCAGATTTACAAAGAGAAAAATCGATATGCAAAAAGCATCACGAACAAAAAAAATCAGCGTGCAATAAGTTCCACGAGGAGTACTCAGCACGCAAAATGCTCCAAGAACAAAATCAGTTTCGTGATGAGGAAAATCAATGTACAATTTTCACAAAGAGAAAAATCAACATGGAGCAAGTCTTATGTACATTAATCGACACACAACAACTTCCATGAACAAGAAAAAACCAAGACGCTATAGGTTCCATGAACAAAATCACTTTCAAGATATAAAAATCAATGTGTAAGTTTCACAATGAGAAAAAATCAATACGTTTCAAGAGGAAAAAAAATTCAGGCAATTAGTCCCAGGAACTAAAAGTAAACACACGAGAAGTTCCATGAACAAAATCAGTTTTGTGAGGAGACAAAATCAATTTACAAGTTTCAAGAAGAGAAAAAACCACATGGAGCAAGTTTCAGGAACAAGAATCAGCCCGCAACAGATTTCATGAACAACAAATCAACATCCCAAAACCTCAATAAACAAAATCGGTTTCAAGTTGAGAAAACTCAATGCACAAGGTTTAACGAAAAAAAATCAGCAGGCAACAAGCTCCACGAACCAAAAAATCAGCCCACAACAAAAATTAATGTAGCATTATCACAAAGAGAAAAATGAACATGCAACAAGTTACAAGAACGAAATCAGCTCGCAACAAGCTTCATGAACAAAATCAGCTTCTCGGGGGGAAAAATCAATGTACTAGTTTAAAGAAGAGAAAAATCAATATGCAACACCCTTCACGAACCAAAAACTAATCAGAGCACCATAAGTTCCATGAATAGGACTGGTCACGCAATATGTTCCATGAACAAAATCAGTTTTTTGATGATAAAAATCAATGTTCAATTTTTTCGAAGAGAAAGATCAACATGGAATAAGTTTCATTTTCAAAAATCAGCAAGCAAAAAGTTCAATGAAAAAAAATCAAGACCCTACAAGTTCTTGAGCAAAACCAGTTTCACGCGGAAAAAAATCAAAATGAAACAAGTTTCACGAAGGGAAAAATCAACAAGCAACGATTTTCACATTCAAAAATAAGCAATCAAGAAGTTCAAATAAGAACACTGGTCTTTTCTTAGTTTATAAATTCATTTTCGAGTGATAAGAGTTTGAAAAATCCATTTGGCGTGATAATTTGTGCCAATTAGGCGGCATCCGGGAGTTGTACATTATGCCAAACTGACTTTATAATCTAGTATTCATCAAAAGGAACGCTAATGGGGATTATTTATTAAGTTTATAAGATCGATTTTTGCCTAAACGAATATTTCTACAGGAACATGTCAAAAAATTTCATTTATATGATAATACTTACTAGGATCAGCAATCTTTTTTCAGCAATCAAATCTCATGGGCTGAGAATCGTCATGGAACATCGCAATCTAGCAATGATATGGCATGTTTTCCCTTTCAAATAAAAACAACGATCATTTTTAGTTTATAAACTTATTCTTTAGGGGAAAATGTAGAAAAATCCTCAGGTGTGGTAGTGTACTTCTGAACGGTTTCACCGGGAATGGCAAATTGTGCTAAGCTGGGTCTCAAATGCTAAGAGTCATAATTAGAAACGCTATGGGGGATTTTTTCATTACGTTTATACGACTGATTCTTGTGATAAAGTATATTTTTGCATGAAAATTCTCAAAAATGTAATATTTATGATAATATGCACCAGATGGTGCCGTGAACTATTAATAGTTTGCCCCAGTGGTGTGAAATGTCATGGGGAAATCAACTTTTGGGATGGAATGCTAAGACATGAGCAATTGGATTTAATGTACGATTTTAATCAAGGAAATGTCTGTGAAATTTCTTTGGAATGATGAAGGATAGTCGAAGGTGCCAGGAAGACCAGTCAAAGTTTGGCATAGTGGCGTGAATTGAGATGGTTTATCACAAATATTTGGCTTGTGAAAACATGAAGAAATTACCTTAATCATATTTTCAACAACAAAATACCTGAGAAAACCTATTAGGAAAGATGTTGGGATGCCAGGGGCAAATCAAGATGACACACAGGCTGGGATTTGTCAGAGAATAGTAGCAACAAAAATAAACAAATATCTATTGGGATATTAAAGTTTAAGGAAAGGGTTAAATGATGATGACGGGTGCCACAGGATACCACAGGGTGCCACCTTTCAACCAATTTTTATAGAACTATTTGAAAATATCTTAAAGATGATGATGGAGGGGAGGAAGTCGAGTGCCATCCTTAGTTTGACACTAGTTGTGAATTTTCCGAGAAATAATTCCAACGAAAATAAAAATATATTAATTGGCTTATTAAAGCGTCAAAAAAACTTAAATGATTATGAAGGGTCCTGCAGGGTGTTATCATGCAAACAATATTATAAAAACATTGGAGACAAGCCGAAAATTTGTTCAAGAAATGTTTTAAATTGCAAGTGGTGGGATTTGCCTTGGACTATCACATTCTAGCAATGAAATACTAAGAACTTTTAGTTTCCGTTTGAATGGGACCTCTCATTACTTTCTAGGAACACTGGGTCGGTACGACCATCCCTGGAAAAAACAACAAAATTACCAAATAAACACACATCCATGATCTTTCTTCTGGTGAAAAAAACTAAATTCTCCATTTTTGTAGATAGGAGCTTGGAACCTCTACAGTACTCTAAGTACTCTATACAGTATTCTAATATGCTGAATCTGAATCTGAATATGATGAATCTGAATCTAATATATTTTTTGATTTATATGTGATTGTTGCTGGTATTATCTTACTTTTAGGGGGGTTTTCCTCCTTTCTTCCGAAACAAAGCAAATTTTCTCAGGCTCTTAACTTTGATGGGTATAACTAAAGTTAATGAAACCTATATATTTGAAATATGTACAGAAATCCAATTCTTTTGAGGTGCATATTGGTATCAAAATTCTGGTTTTTAGAGTTTCAGGTAGGGGAGACCGGGGCTATTCCGGACGTTTTTCAGATTTTCGGTTGTGTCATTTTCCGTACTGGACCGATCACTGTGTTTATACTTCCTTTTGGAAGGTAAACTATTTGGCAATCCACACCAACAACCTCATTGTCCTATCTACAATCACATTTTCAGAAATGAGATTTTCCCAAGTTTGGTCATGCTGTCCGAAAATGCCCCGCCATGGGGCATTTTCGGACACCCCCGGGGCATGATCGGACATGCCCCACCTCTGAAAGAAAAGTACTGCACAAGTGTTAAAAAAATTCGTATATTTGTGTAAAAGTAAGAAAAGTAATTAAAAGTACTGGTACTTAACCATCACTTTATATTAAAGGCTGAGAAATCACGTGAAAACAAATGTCCAGCAATGGATCTTGCTGTCCCACCTGAGGAACTAGGATCTGGTAAGACTAGGACAATATCCTTTTTGTCGACCGTTGCTTTGTCCTAAATCTCTGGGAATACGAACTTCGGGCCAATCTTTCTCAAAAACGTGACGTCAGCAACATCGTTATCGATGGACTCGACTAGCCCAACGTAATACACACACGAGGACTTGCTTTTTCCTAATTCAAACTTGACGAGAACGAACTTTCCGATTTGGATGGGAGAAACCGGTCTGTCGCTCGCCACAACATCATCCTCTCCCAAATCAAGTGACATGTCCGACTCATCATCACAAATGTCATCTGGCAGTTCGGGTTCTGATGAACTGGTCTCCGAAACTGAAAGCCTGATGAAAGCTGATGGTTTTCGCTAATTCCCACCTTGGTCTGTCGACGACCGACCATTTTCTTGGTTTTAGTGATTTTCTTTTGTGGCGTTTTTTTCTTGGCTTTCTTCGCTTCTCTGTTGTGCTTTTCTTTTTCCAGCTGTTCTTTTTCAGGGGTATCTGTCAGTATGCGGGTTTTTCCTCTTTTTCTTCCATTCGAAGGATTTCTTTTTGTTGGGTCAATCCTTGGGTGCGGCCTTACAGACTCGGGGGTGATAAGAGCTGTCCCGGATGTACCGGGAGCGGGACCTTCAGGTTCAGAGTCCTGGATAACTTCACCGTGATCTGCTGCCTCTGTAGTAGAGTTAGTAGTTGCAGCTAGTGGAACGTCAGTAACGAGAGAAGGGAGAAAATCTGATTCCCCAAAAGCATGACGATTGAATGGGAAAATACCGGGCCTTTGAAACCCAGCAACAATGTTGCTGGGGCAGAACTTATCTAGGAACGGTTGTCGGGATAGCTCGGCTACTTCATGGATCGATATTCTGCCACCTGGATGTGCTATAAGCCATTCGTTGAAACTATTACGTAGCTCGTTTTTAAAAGGTCCATAAACACTGATATCAAGGGGTTGCAGTTTATGTGAACAGTGTGGGGGGAACGTCAGCACAACAATTCCGTTTTCTCTGCAAAAGTGAACAATTTCAACGGAGATATGGCTGCCGTGGTTATCCATCAAAAGCAAGTGAGGATCTTCCTTCGTCGATTTTGTTTCACTTTGAAAATGCTTGATAGAGAGGAGGAAATTGTCATCCGTCATCCAGCCGCTTTTGTTAGACAGACCTAAACTTCCAGGTGGGCCCAGGTTATACATCCGGCAATTCACATGAACTCTAGGGAAGACAAAAACAGGAGGGATAACCCGTCCGGCTGCATTGATGAAAGCTAGCATAGTCGTGTTCTCTCCCCGCTCTGCTGAAGCAATTTGTGAGACTTGCTTAGCCCCCTTCCTGGCTACAACCTTGGGGGGATCCAAAACAGTAGGGATACCTGTTTCATCACAGTTCCAGATTTTGCTAGGTGGAAACTTATGCCTGCTGTAAACTTCTGCTAGGTGGTCATAGAACTTGCTGACCACTGGAGCATTAAACCCGGAAGCACGTGCTTGACTAGTATTTTCTGGAGACCAGATTGATATCTCATTTCCTCTCTTCATAAACGAAGAGAACCAGTCTAGGCCTTCCCTTCCCTTTTCCGTCCACGTTAAGGGCATCTTCACATTAAGCTTTACTGCAAACTCATAGGCAAGCTTACGAGTTGAAAGCCCCGTCAGCCCATGATTCATCAGCGATGCTGCTTTTAAATATTCGGTGAGTTGCTTTTCTTGCTCTCTAGTAAAAACTTGCCAAAATCCACGTCTCTCAGATGGCAGGACCTTAGCCGGAGATTTATCAGTTTCCAGAATATCGGGCTGGGCATCCAGTTCAGCACGGTATCGTCTAAGGGCATCATTAACTGTTGACTTTTTGAGTCCAAAGTTCTCCGCAGCTGCTCTGATAGAGCTACCATCTTTGACGATCGAAGCGACTGCTCTTTGTAACGTTGCTAGATCAGGGGGTGGTTTATTTCGTTTTCGCTGATACGTTCGTACCATTTTCTGAAAAGAAATAAAGTATTAGAACTGATAAGAATAATAGTGAAACTATCAAATTATCAAATATATTTTATTTTTTATGTTATTCCCCCCTCTCCCTCTATAAAGTCCTGCCAGTCGTTCTTCCAAGAATTATCTAACTGCATTGATGTTAGGATTTTGATGTTAGTCAGAATTTTAGCTTTAAGAACAACTGCACAGGGGCGATTAGATTAGAATGCAAAGTATTTTTAACGTTATCTCAAGAATAGAAGAGCTTTATTATGTGCATTAAATTTTTACTTCATTAAATACAGATAACTTGTGTTTAATTTAATATCAGAATAGCTTACAGTCTATCTTTTTCCACTATTAAATAATAGTGCAATTTCTTTTAGGTTTATTAAATTACGAACTTTCAAATTTAGGTACACCTTACCATTTTAAAACAATTCTTAAAACAAATCCTAAATAGCACAATTCTACCTCCATGAATAGATGGATCTAAAACTAGCGAAATAGATGGATCTAATGGATACGTTCGTACCATTTTTTGAAAAGAAATAAAGTATTAGAACTGATAAGAATAATAGTGAAACTTGTGCAGGTCTGTGCAGCTTTATTTCAAACTCTGGCAAGAGTTTTAACACTTCACTTTGAACTTCACATGATGGGGGCATTTTCGGACAGGCAAGAAATAATGTCCGTACATGCCCCGTAATCTGTGTCCGGAAATGCCCCACAGTGACCTTTAATAAAAAGATGGCTGCCAAAAAAAAAATATGAAATTATATACATTACTTTATAATTAGAAAGTAGCCAATAGATCACTCTCTTACCTGCCGAAACTGCTTTCCCCTAAAGCTTGCAGAACGCCTGAAAATTGACAAGGAACATACAGCTAGAAATTTAAATTTACCTCCAAATTTGCATCTGACCCTCTCAAAGGAACATTTATTACTGAATTCTAGTCAGAATTTGATCGAACGTGCGTTACATGCTCGCCATGTACTGACATTTTTGTCAAATTTTTGTATCGATATCTGAACGAGCAATATCGTTTGTCCGATCATGCCCCCGTCCGAAAAGCTTTTTAGCCGGGTCACTCCCTACTACGGTTTGTTGCCACAAACTGTTAGACTCAGGATCAAACAAAATTCTTTTTTTAACACAACCATCCTTATATTCAAGCAATAAGCAACTTATATAGCCCACAATACTTATACTTGGCAAGTATTATATTTCGTACATGATTTATTTGGCTAATTTAGAAACTTAAACAAGATAAATATTCCCAAAGTCTGACTTTACATCCTTGGGAAGACAAAGCTAAAATGAAGATGGGATAGGGACTGGTTACCCACCGACTATTTTCCTTTTTAAAAACATAGTCTGAAAGATAAATATCTTTGATGAGTAACTTAATAATTTTTGTGCTCCTTTTTTCTTTTTTTGTACTAATTATAAAAAGGGAATTATTTTCCCCTCTATGTACCTAAGGGATTATGAAAGTTAAATATAGCATTTACTGCGAATTCGATTGTAACTCTTAAGATACTTCCATCTCTCAAATCAGTTTAGAGTACTTACTTAATTTTTGCTTTAAATAAGCTTTATTTACTTATATCTGCAACTATTTAATTGAAAAAAGAATCAACTTAAAATTTAACCCAACAAAAGCTTTTGGTAATTAAAAATCACCGGTAATTCCACCCGAGTGAGCTCCTCCTCCCCCCAAAAAAATTCTACATTATTACCAATAAAAAGAAATATCTGTAAGGAATTTACGTTAAACCTTTTTCACTAGAAGCCTGTGGCTGTTCATATCATCTCCAGTCCAGAGGCATAATTATTAGACCTTTTCAGCATGCTGAATAAAATTGCTACGACAAAGTTTTTGTTGAATGTCACTGGCGAACAAAAAGGAAACGTAGGAGCGTAGGAGGGCGACCGCTTTCCTCTAATCGTTACTGTCACATACAGCAGTACAAGAAAATGTATCTTCTAATTAAATTACTCTTCTCCTGACCTTTTGAGTTTATTGGTTTGACAGGACCTTCTCTAGCAAAAACAGACAAATATAAAGGCATTTTTAATTTTACCTGAGCAAAAACATAAAATTGTGTGCTTTTCTTGATAGTACCTTCAAACATCTACAGTATGGTTTTATGATAACCTGATTCATAAGACCTGATTTTCATTAAGATAAGTTGACTTTTCCAAGGTGATTTACTCCTTTTACAAAAACTTAACAAGATTTGTATCTTTTTATAATCGCATTAAATTCAAGTTTCGTTAACCATTTTATTTCTCAATGTTATTGAGATAAAATAGACATTTATTAAAATAATAATGTTTTCAGTAAAGTACGAGTGATGCTCATACTATATTTAGGGAGCAAGAGGGATTACTTCCCAGGTCATGTATCTAATAGGATATTGCAGATATGTCCTTTTGATAAGCTATATATCCATATTGGATTTTAATTTAGTTGAACTTACCACTTGAAAATTCCTGAAATTTTCATGTGAATATTATTTGCATTAGTAGACTGCTACTTAATCAGAATTAGTAGCCAAAGAAATTGCAGTAGTAGTAATAGCACTGTAGTAGTATTGTTAGCATTGTAGACATATTGCCTGTTGGTCAATTTATCTTCCTCTTTAAGCACTCCCTTGAAGTACAAACTTACTTCCTTAAACTATTCTTGAGATTCCTAAGATTCGCCATTTTGTCAGTCTTTATGCATATCGTAGGTTTTGATTTAGTTTAAATTTTTAAAACCTTCATGTCTTATATTTTCACCTGCATATCCTCAGTATTTATGATACGAGTCATAATTGTAGGGGTAGCAGTAGGAACAGTGTTTTATGTAGCATGATCAATATTACCTTCAACTTGTTTTGAACATAATGGCTATCTCAAAATTCAGATTGGATGTATTTGAAGAAATAAGGGCGTGTGGTGACAACTACCCTCCTTCCAATCACTTTTGACTCTTAAAAAGAGCATCAGAACTTCCGATATCCAATTTAATGAGTCTCTTCCGATGTTTGCAACATCATCCATTTCATGAATTCCTATAAACGCCTGGAACACAACTTGTAACCGTTGTATCGAGTTTTTGGGGATTTATGTCAACTCTGGAGCCAGAGCTGTATGATTTTTAGACTATTTTGAATAAGATGGCCTTTCATTCACTTTTGACTCTTGAAAAGGAAAGTAAAACGTTTGATTTTCTTCTCTAAAGTTAATAAGAACACCCTCATATACCCTCACAACCCACAACACTCGACCCCGGGCTCTGGAGGAGGTTGTCAACGAAGGAAACAATAAGATGTTTTCACTATTTTGGAAAAAGTGACTATTTTGAACAAAACAGCTTGTTTTGAAAAAAAACTCCAAATTTAGCTTGGATATTTTTGGAGGAAAAGGCGTAGGGGCTAGTTGCCCTTGAATTGCTTTTTAAAGAGACTTAGAACTCCCAGTTTCCAATCAAATGAGCCTCCTCCTAAATTTAAATGACCATCCCTACTTTAAAGATCTTACATTTTCCATGGATACGATCTGCAACCCTTGCCACCTGGCACTGAGCATTTGTTACATCCCTGAAAGCATTGCTGTATTATCTTTTGACAAATTTAAACAAAATTGCATTCTCAAGCTTCCATCGTGTGGATTTGGGCAAAAAGAAAGCATTGGGAGAAGCTGCCATCCGTTCTCTTTTGAGTCTTAAAAGGGTACTGAATATTTTGATTTCCAATTGAATGAGCCCCATCAAAGTTTATACGACTACCTCTTCAATGATGCCTTTTAACTAGGCTGCTAGCTACCGCTGCAACCTGGATGTTAAATGTCAACAACGGTATAAAGTCTAACTTATAGTCCTTGCTTAAAGGGCTATGGGTGGGGTTTAAAATAGCAAAGGACATAACTAATGGACACTTGGACCATGTTGAAAAAAATTGTTATCATGAAACTTCGATTTAATATTTTCAGAAAAGGACGGGAGCCCGTAAGGTTCTGGTTGCCCTGCAATCACTTTCAACTCTAGAATCTCTTCAGCACCAGAAATTTCAATTTCTAGTCAAATGAGCTCTTTTCTAAGTTTCTATAACATGCACTTCTATGTGGAGTGCCCTGGCCAGAAAAAAAAGTTTTCCCAATGCATTCTTTGATTAAGCAGTGGTTTTACGCTGATGTGATTATTTTTTCCAGAAAAGCTTTTTCTGGAACAACAGTCATATAAACCTGGTATTGGAATCTAATATATAAATATAAACTCAGATAGTTATTTGGGTTGAAATTTGAAGTTCTAGCACCATTTTTGAGAGTCAAAAGTAATCAGAAGGTGACTACTATCCCCCACACCCTCCTTTCACCAAATGGATCCGATCAAAATTTTGATACGTGCATTTTATTGAAGACTAGCTGCTGGTGTGGCGCTTCACGCCACACCAACACCTAGTTAGTGGGGGTGCTTCGTGCCCCCAAGCCCCCAAACGCGCGTAAGTCGTTACGCGCCATTGTAGTTGTGTCCCTGTGTCCTACCTGTGAATATAGATAGACATATATAAGTTTTTAACTACGTAATACTTGCGAATATACAACATTCTTCGCTGTCCCATTGTCTGTGCATATAAATAGACTGTCCGGTGTACCGACCCTCGAACATGCAACATACAATTGTCCATGGGAAAAATATTCTATATTAAGATCTATATCGCATTTTTCTAATGGTTGCCCTTGAGCTCTGTTGATGGTGATTGTAAATACTAATCGAATTGGGAATTGCAATCTTTTAAATCGAAAAGGCAGATCCGTTAGAATCATGGGAATGCGAAGAATAAGAGCAGCCTCACCCTCAAAAGGCCCTGTCAAGATTGTTGCCTCTATTGTGTTTTCCATTGTCTTTTTTGTGCCCTTGTGCACTCGTCCCCAATAATAAGTTTGCATTTCTTCAATACTTTACCCATCCCAGATAGTTTGGAAATATTGCACGTGGGAGTTTCTGTAGCAAGTTCAGAAGCAATTTCAAAGCGGAATGAGCAGTTCTTCCACCAGGCAGCAACGTTGCGGCTATTCCAGACGACGCAATTACCAACGCTATGTATTTTTTTGATCGAATTAATGCCAGAATCAATTTTATCACAAACGTTTTACCAGTACCTCCTGGCACATCTAAAAAGAAAATTTCTCCAACGTTTTTAACGACACAATGCACTATCTTATCATAAATGTCCTTTTGCTCAGACGTTAACTTAGAAAAATTATTTTGTACATACGACAATAGATCACTCGTGTGGTAATTTTGATGAACATCCAATTCTACACATGTCAAAACAGCAGCGTTACGATTAGGTGAAGGGATTCCCAAATCCTGAAGAGGTTTGTTATAAATTTCTGATATAAAATCAAAAGTCATATCTGACGTCTCTAACCATTTTCGATGGAGTATATCCACGGCCATTTTCGATTAATATTTTTCCCATCACTCTGTAGGAACTGAAGGAGAGCAAGTTGATAGTATGATTCCAAACAATGCACAAATTTGACTTAAAATTGACGTTTCGCATGCGTCATTGATGCAGTTATCCCATTGTTGGTCATTCTCCAATAAACTCAGAGCTTGGAATGCAATACGGTAAGTGTCATATATAGTACCGCTTACAGTTCTCACATAGTCAAAGGACGTCGGACCGGGTACATTCACCAAAAGCAGGCGGAGAAAAAAGAATTCATGTTTATTGGGTTGAATGGTGTAGATTCTTCCTATCGTAGTATATTTGAAGATGGTAGGTTTGCCATCGCCTGATTTACCTTGTTTTCGAAGTTCAAATGATTTATTTTTAGAATTCCACGTGTAATACGAAGGTACTTCAGTATACAGCATTTTTTTGCAAAAGAATCATTTTGACATAACGAAAAGAAAGAAGTTAGCGGTGTATCCGGTGGATTCAAGGCTGTTTGTTAAACGTTGGATTCCGAAAAATAAACATGTTGACCATTCTGTAAATGTACTGATAAGTGAACAACAGCTGGACTTCGTTCATGTATCGGAAATGAAAGAATTTTCCCATGTATGCATCTTCCAGCCTGATATTGTACGATTTAATCGATATCACTAATTTCGGACTGTATGCCAAAAACTGCCATTTCACTGCCTTTGGTGACATATTTACATATGAATTTGATTGCCTTTACAGAGTTACAGTATTCACCGTTAATGTGTGCATTAAATATTTTTGACAATAAAGGTGAATATGGAACAACCCACTGACTATCTACTTTGATGGTGATACCGTTATGCTTCTTTATTATTGCTTTTTTACCGCCATATTCAGTAGATCTTCCTCTATATTGTGGGTAACCATCATTGCCAGTAATTGTGTTGGGTACTAAAAGTCGAGGGTATTGCTCTGTGCACATTCCTTTGGCCATGCATGGTGATTTTTCACTCAGTGCATGGCAAGGTCCATGTATCATATTTTTTACCACAATATCATATAAGCTCTTATTGACATTTTCATCAGAAATTTCAGTGGAAATCACATCATCAATTTTATAACAAGTAATTTTATCATGTAGCCAGATTAGTATATGTGCGTGTGGCAATCATCGTTTTTGCCAGTCCACTGAGTGCATCCAGCATCGCACTGACCCAAACACTTTAAGTTTTACTATGTAGTTTATCAGTGATTTCAACTTTTGCCGGAAGAAACGGGCCGTAATATCTTGTCTATGAACCGCCGAATATCCTTGAAGTAAAAGCTGCTGTATCTCATCCCAAGATTGATTACATGTAAATGTAATAAATAAATCTGGACGATCATAGATACGGACATACGCAATAGCATATTGAGCATATTCATGCATATGACGGGGACTGCCAGCATATGACGAAGGTAAAATCGTTAATCTTCCAACGTTGGTGGTATTACCGTCACTTACGAATGCATCTCGCAAATGACTGTATTGTTCAGAGTGGGGCTTGGTCTGATTCAGACGGATAATTAGCAAACGTTCTGATTCAATTTTTGCATACATAACAACGATGTATTGGTGAAACAATTGACAGGATTTTAAAATATAATTGTCTTCATCCTGACGAATGACTAGTCTATAGGAGTAATAATTCATTGCGCTGCATTTCTTGTCCCTTTGCTTGTTAGTGGATGGATCTATCAGTTTATCATTAAAGTGAAAGCCTTCGTTCCATCCCAAACAATATTAGCATGTTGTAGGGCATCGTAGCATCGATGAGTTTAAGCAATTCTTACCAACTGAGCGTTTCGCTTATGAAGAATAATATCTCGAGGTAAAAACTGATCACCGACCATAACGATTGCCACTTCGTCGATAGTTGGAGCATTGTATCTACGCACATGTTGCCCAGTAGGCGTTTTGTCAGAGGAAATACAAATTTTATGCGTATCAGTAGGCATCAAATCGATTGCTGTTTTGAAAAAAATGCACTAAATCATTATTTTTCTGGAAAAGATGTTGCAATTAGGAAATAATAGTTCTTTCAACGTCGGAAGAATTTTCGCAACGTGCTTTCAATTCAGAATCGCTATCACTGATGAAGTACAGTTGTAAAAATTTATGACTTTCACCTGAGAATGGTAGAAAGGACCCTGCTCTATGATAAATTTGCCCTTTTACTTAGAAAGTAGGCATAAATTAATCTTGATTTTCGATTTGTGCACCAAGCGACGTCATTTGGAAACATAAAATATATTTTCTGATGTTTAATAAGAAACGCTTAGATTCTGAATTAGTTCCTGTAAGCAAAGTTTTCAAGGGCTCTGGTGGTGCAGCCAGTTGAGGAAGTTTAACTTTCCTGAGGCGCAACACATTCCCACTGTTTCACCATTAAATTTAAAGGCCTTGCAATAGGGACAAATTTTAGACATAGTCCCGATTTGAACACATCCACTCAAGCTATAGTCATCGGCTGGGCTGTACCTGAATGCCAGGTGATAATTGTCAGGTTACTATTGTGACTCCTCGGCACGCTTTCTTTCGGCATTATCTTTTTGAGCCTCAAGCCTGTTTTCACGTTGTTTTTGTGATTCCTCGGCAAGCTTTCTTTTGGTAATTTCTCTTTGAGCCGCAAGCCTGTTTTCACGTTGTTCTTGTGATTCCTCGATATGATTTTTTTGATAATTTCTCTTTTAGCCCCTAACCTGTTTTTACGTTGTCCTTTTGATTCCTTGGCACGATTTTTTTTGGTAATTTCTCTCTGAGACGCAAGCCTGTTTTCACGCTGTTCTCGTGATTCCTCGGCACGCTTTTTTTCTTATTTTTTCTATTAGCCGCAAGCTTTTGGCATTAAATCTTTGAGCAGCTTCCTTGGCTGTTTCTTCTGCCATTGTAGGATTTATACTAAAATTTCTCTTTGAATTAACTGGTTTTTTTTTGGTTATATCGCTTTGAGACGCAAGCCTGTTTTCACGCTGTTCTTGTGATTCCTCGGCACGCTTTATTTTCTTACTTTCTCTATTTGCCGCAAGCCTTTTGGCATTAACTCTTTGAGCAGCTGCCTCGGATATTTCTTCTGCCATTGTAGGATTTATACTAAAATTTCTCTTTTAATTAACTCCTTGAGCAGCTTCCTCGGCACGCTTTCTTTTGATAATTTTTCTTTGAGACGCAAGCCTGTTTTCACGCTGCTCTTGTGATTCCTCGGCAAGCTTTCTTTTCTTACTTTCTCTATTTGCCGCAAGCCTTTTGGCATTAACTCTTTGAGCAGCTGACTCGGCTGTTTCTTCTGCCATTGCAGGATATATACTAAAATTTCTCTCTGTTATAACTCTTTGAGCAGCTTCCTCGGCAAGCTTTCTTTGGTAATTTCTGTTTGAGACGCAAATCTGTTTTCACGCTGTTCTTGTGATTCCTCGACACGCTTTCTTTTCTTACTTTCTCTATTAGCCGCAAGCCTTTAGGCATTAACTCTTTGAGCAGCTTCCTTGGCAGTTTCTTCTGCCATTGTAGGATTTATACTAACATTTCTCTTTGAATTAACTCTTTGAGCAGCTTCCTCGGCTTTTTCTTCTGTCATTGTAAGATTTATCCTAAACTTTCTCTTTGAATCACCCCCTTAAGTACTTATAATGACGTCATATACAAAGCCTTTGATGTCATATACAAAGCCTTTGACGTCATATGCAAAGCCTTATATACTTATAATGACGTCAGATGTGGACAAAAAACACATATATGCGGACAAACACAAACATGGACAAACGCATAAACTTACAACTTATTTTTTTTTATATAGAGATAATCTAAAGGTAAAGAAACATGCCTCCAGGATTGACAAGACCCTCCAGAATCTCTAGGGCAGGGCATGTAAGTTCTGAAAGTTGTTTATTGTCATAATATAAGATTAGTGTGTATTAGTTATATTTTATTTCCAGTTGAGCTTAATAATGAACGGGTGGTCATGTAAATTCCAGATGAGGCTCAGTCAGTTTGAAACTGGAAGTTCTAGTTCCACTTCTGAAAGTCAAGAGTAATCAAAGGGCAGCCTTACCCCCTCTATATTTGTATAATGATAAGAAAATAAATAACTAATTTTTATAATTTCTTATAAAATTTTATAAAATTTTTTATTATTATAAAATTTTATACTCCCTCTATAATTTTTAGGTAATAATTTTGTTCAAATAAGCTCAGTGGTCAAATAAGTATATTTTGGGGGATTTTGAACTGAGAGTAAGGAGCAACGTTAAAACTTAAAACGAATAGACATTTCAACGTATGTTAGGGTTTTTGTCTCCTCCTCCATACCTCGATCTTTAGCTGAGTATTTCTAGTAATTTAAAAAGAGCTATTTATTCTAATAAATCAACCTTTGTGATTCAGAAGCGATTCTTAAATAATTAGAACCAAATTCGAGCTTTACAAAACAAAAATATACGAATTTAGAAGTTCTTTACGTAAATTAATTCATGAGTTATGTATATTTATTATTGACAAAAAGATTCAGAAATAAAATTTAAAGTTCTGGGGGTCTTTTTAAGTATCAACAAATTGGATGGCCACTAGGACTCCTTCCCGCCCCTTTTTTCTCAAAATTGTCCAATCAAAACTTTGAGAAAGCCATTTAGCCAAAAAAATTAAATTAATATAAAAATTTTGCTTTAATCTTTCATCTACGGTGACCCAAAATCAAAACCTGAATTGATTCAAAAAGGATCAGAAATTAATTTTAAAAAAACAAGTTTTTTAACCGAAAGTAGGGACTATTAAAACTAAAACCGAACAGAAATTATTCCGTATATGAAAGGGACCCTCTCTCATCAAAACCCCACTTTTTACGCTAAAATGTGACCTCTTCTCACATTTGAACTTTTAAAAATGATAAAAAACTTTAGCGTAAAAAAGGAGGGTTGAGGAGGGAAAATCCCTTTCATATACACAAAAATTCGGTTCGTTTTTAGTTTTAATGTCACTCCTTACCGGTTGTTAAAAAACTTGTTTTTTTATTTAGTCAAACAGTTCGTGCTAACTTTCTGTAAGTAAGCAGAGTAGTAATTCAATAGTTAGAAATGGATCGTGGGGGAAGAGAATTTCCATCAAGAAGGTTGCTGGATTTTCCATCCTTAATTAAAAAATCAGTGACAAATTAAAAAAGAAAAAGCAAGTTATTTCAGCTGAAAGCAAGGAGCAACATTAAACCTTAAAACGAACAGAAGTTATTATGTATATTAGGAGGTTCGTCCCCTCCACTATACCTCGCTTTTAAAGTTAAGAACAAAAGTTTAAAGTAAAGTTAAAAACAACTTACAAAATAATTAGGGCATTAAGGAGTAAGATTGGAAAATATTGTGGGGCATCTTATGTTAAATCAAAAAGCCCTGTTTATATCCAGCTTATTGACAATAAGGATCTGTTATATCACAGGAACGGATTAGGTTGTTCAGCTGAAAATTTAAGGACATGCTGGGAGATCTGTGCAAAATTCTTTGGAGGGTCCGCTATCCTCTCCGTGTCCCTTTTAGTTGACCTTTCTCTGAAAATTTTTTATAAAAATTTTGAAACCAAAATTTTGTTTAGAATACTCAAAAGCTCAGTTAAAAATGTAGACGGTTATAAGATACTCCCTCTGCACAGTTGTCAGAAAAGAAATCCAAACACAATGCAACACACTGCTTACCTTCTGATTACCCAAAGGTTGATGGTGCGCACTAAAGTCAGAAATCCAATAGCCACCTGAATTCATACATCAAGTGAAATAAATGGTTATGCCGGTACAATTTTATAAAATTTTATAAGCTTAACATGACATATCAAACTCTACAAACCGAAATATTGAGAAATTCCTACAAAAGGGTAAGTGATGAGGTTTTTGGCTTCTATCTAGAAAATGAAAAATTCTTTTGTTTGGAAGAACAAGGCTTTTTCTTGATTGGCTTAGTCGCGTGGGACCAGTGTGCCTAAAAATCTTAACCGTGATAAAGAATTCCCCACGGTAAATTTTCTTGCCGAACATTCCTCCAGTTCACTTCCTCTTGTGACTAATTTTGCCTTAAAACAATTTACCTAAGAAGGCCATTCGCTCAACATCAAAGTTACTGTTCCATTGTTTTAATTTTTATGTTGAATCTTAAGGTGGGAACTGGCTGACTCGTTGTGATTTCTATCAACATTTTGTTTTCCTGTCTTTTAAAAAGTTTCACATTTCATAAGCCTTAGAAATTTTTCACAGTTCCCAAGCTTTTGTTGAGTGATAATTTTTTCAAGAAACCGTAACTACCTTTTCTCGTCCGATACTTTACATACCCTGTATAAACAGAACCGCAGTTCTCCTTCCTCAACCAGAAATTGCAATTTCTTTCTTATACAGAACTGTAGTTTTTCCATTTCTATTAAGAATAGTAATATCAACCAAAAATTGTACAATTCTTCCCTCTACAAAATTATAATTGCTTTCTAATTCAGAATTGTAATTTTTCTATTTCAACCTAAAATAGTACTTACCTTTCCTATACGAAATTGTAATTTTTCTTCTTTTATGAAATTGTTATTTTTGTTTTCATGCGAGACTTATAAAGTGTATTTCGTTCAGGAAAAACGTCTACTTTTTCCTAGTAGAATTCACATTTTTTGACACAGTTTAGCAAGAAAAACGAATAGAAAAAGGATGAAATGTTTGCAGGAAAGAAATACATAAGATATGACTGTAAAACATTTTGAAAAAAACACCCTATTGTTGAAAATCTTAAATAAATAAAAAAATTAAGAAAAGGCTTCAAACTGAAATCAAGGGGACACCAAAACAAGAAAATAAATTAAATATGCCACATGACTTGATAATCTAAACAACGTTTCGTGCTATACTTTTTCGGCTATTCAGTGTCTTTTCAGTGTATACTGAGCTATGGCTACCCCAGTGTATGTACAAAGTACTCTTTGAAATGGTTACCAGTTTAAAAAATCCCATTTAAAAAGAAAATGGATGGTCTTTATTGTCATCTCTTCGCACTATGAAGTCAAGAAAGATGGTTAGAAGTTTACTTCCAAGTCAATTTTCTCTTATGAGCAGAATTAGCAGTATTCAAGTTTTCCAATTTTCTATTTTTCAATTGCAAGATTTATTACCCCAGACGTGCCTGCAAGGAGAAAAGAAATTGACAGCACTGATATTCAGGTCTATAGAATGTTAAACCCTCACCAACTGTGTAAACAATTTTCGTATTAACAAATTCTTACCCTTGAAACAGCACTCTACTACACAAGCAAGTGTCTTGCAGTTAATTTGGGTCAAAAAACAATTATTCACAAAATTACAAGAAACACCATACATATGGATGTAATGAAACTCAAAAATTTTGTTTCTATTTCATAGATCTTCGACTTAAAATATCCATGAAAATTTAAACACTGCTCATTGTCATTTTTTGTTGTTAGACTAACTAAAACGGATTAAATTAGATGGTAGGATGAGGTAGGAGGGGGATTATGGTTGAAGACCTGTCTCTAAGACCCCTATGATTACAATCCACGATTTTGACGCAATTTTTTGTACAAAATAAATTCAGAATTAAAAAAGTAAATATTTTTAGATTTTTGTATATCTTGTATGTAATAATTTTAGATGTTTTGCATTGTATCAATTTCAAGGAACAAACTGAACAGTGCTGCCGTGTAGAATATTTGCATGTAATTCTTGCATTGCAGGGTGACAAGATCAATAAATGAGAACTTGTGCCACTAGGCTTTTAAAATTGCCATCTAGATCAAACCCTATTTTGTTTTGCGAGATAATTCTATCGTAGGAAATCAAAACACCATGGATTGAGCTGAAGCATAACTTTTGAAAAGCACTATTAAAATAAACATTTTGAAAGATTAATGTAAGATTCAGTTTATAATTTTTTTCAACTTTTCCTTCAACATTTTTTAATTTATTTTATTTCAATATCCTAAACTCTTTTAGTGTTTGTTAAAGAGGCAGTAGATGTAGTCTAGCTACTAGAATTAGTGCTGATAGTAGTTTTTGTAGTAGTATAAAATAAACTTTTGCGTATATCAGACTTAGAAAACTAAATTGGTATTCAAAATATTTCACATTATTCATATAATATAATAACAGTATTTTCATGATATTTCGATAATTAAATTTTTCTCATTGTTATAATGATGTAAGAGAAATCACTTAAAATATCTTTTGCTGTCAGTAAAGTCTAAATGACACTTGTGCTAATATTAAGGTACAAGGGGGGCGAGATCTGATGTAATATATCTAGTAAAATTATTAAAATATACCCTTTGATAAGCTCTATATCCATAGTTTGTCTATTTTAGTTGAACATCCCCCTCAAAACTTCCTTATATTTTCAAATTAGTGTTTTTAGCGTTAGAAAGAGCCTCATTAAAGTAGTAATTGGAGTAGCTGCAATAGCAGAAACAATGGTTGTACTACTTAGATTTGCCTGCACTTATTACCATTTAATCAATTTATCTTCCTTATTAAACATTCCTTGATAGTTTCAACATAGTTACCTAAGAAATGCCTGGTAGCCTATAAGTTGTTATATAAATCTGCATGCACATGGTGTGCTTGGATTTATTGACAATTTCCACTCTGTATTCTCTCAAATTTTTCATTTAATGGCCTTAGTATTCTTATTAGTAGTATCATAATTGTAAGGTTAGAGATAGTAGCAGTTCTGTATGCTCTTGAAGACAACCAGGGGCTAGTTTCTTTCTGAATCCTTAAACTCTTAAATTTGCACAATAACTTCCAAATTAAAATCAAAAAAGCCCCCTCCAAAATTTATACGGCCATCCCTTCCATAAAAAGCTTACACGCATCTGTCAATTTTTTATATCTCTTTTTCCGTAGCTACTGAGGTTTGTTTAACCCTAAAGACATTTTTATGTGTCTTGGAAGATAATTTAGTTATGTGAACAAATTGGTCAATTCTGCACAGTGGGCTTTTCATTGTTTTATAGGGTTTTCAGGCCCAAATAAAAAATTCTTTTTAGACCTTTAATCTCAGAGATTTATGTCAGATGTATTTGGAAAAGAGCAGAAGAGAGGGGGAGTAGTTATCTTCCCATCACTTTTGGCCCTTAAAAGTGAACTAAAGGGAACCTCCTTCTCTAGAGTTCAATACCACCTTTTTAAAAAAAATTTTTACAAACATCAGGGCCAAAGCTTAAGACCCTTCCCCTCATTTCTGTAGGATTTTTGTTTCTGGGGGACAAATAGATCTTTCTCCAAATTTTGACCGGGTACATTTGTTAAAAAAAAGGGCGTATGGTTTTGTTTTTGCCGTTCGCTCACATTTAATTGGAAAAGGACAATACAACTTTTAATTTCTAATGGAATGATACCCTTTTGAGGTGTATGTGACCATCCCTTAAATAATTTACGAAAAATATACAGCTAGCATAACTTATAGTCCTTACCCCAGGGGCAATGGAATGTTTACATCCCAAAAGACATAATTATTCGACCTTTCAAATTTCTTGAACGAAAGAGAAATCTCATTATTTTTATTGATCATTTTTTAGGAATGACGAGAGGGGAAGGTTCTGACTGCTCTTCAATCACTTCTGAAACTTAAAAAAGGCATACAATCTTCCAATTTTCTCTTAAATTAGCTACTTTCAAAGCAATATTGCACTGCTAAGGAATAAATGTCAAACATGCCCACTTCTCGATAATAAATGCTGTATATAAACAATGTTTGAAATTCATAACTTAAACCTTAATCGAGTTCTGCTAAGTGTAGAAATCCCAAGGACTTTGTTACTGGACCTTTCATCTTGCTGAACAAAGCACCTGACCGAAAATTTTGATTTCATGTGTTAGATAAATGAGGGGTGTGAGGGGCTGGCTTCCTTTTAATTACTTTTGACTCGCAGAAAGCAATAAAAGAAGTTTCAATTTCTAACCAAATGGGCTCCTTAAAAAGTTCTTAAGACAACTCCTTCAATATAATATGCCTGGGTCAGAAAATACCTTTTACCCGTTTAAATTTTTACTTAGGCAATATTAATGAAGGCTAGTCTGATTTTAGATAGGTAGGTTTTAGGTAGGTAAGTAGGTAGATAGATTTTTATTTACGACCTTTATATCACATACATATCAGTTAGTCACAAAAAGGCCGTTTTGAGCCTTTAGTAGTGACTACATTCATGTTACTTTAATCATCAATAATACTAACCCATTAAATACACAAAAAAATATAATATTTCAAACAATTACTCAGGCCTGAAAAATTCTGGATAGGACACTCTCATTCAATATGCTTCTTTGCATTATCTTGATCATTCATCATTCAAAAATTCATTTTTAACCTGCGCTTAAGCTCTGGGAGACTCTCAGATTCCCTCCTATACTATGAGAATGCATTCCAAATTGTCGGGTCTATGTGTTGTCACATGTCCTGATCACGCTGTATTCCTCACCATATTATTCAGATCAGTTTCATCTATGGTAAAATACTGATAGTAAAATGAACTATGTTCAAAATAACTTCTAAAAACTTCAGGTCCTAAGTTATTCAAGCACTGAAAAACAAAAAATGCCTATATTTGTATCTCTAATTGGACTTACATTTAATGGATTCAAATTTTTAAATATACTTAACTTACTATCAGTTCCTCGGTCATAATTTCCAATAGTCCGAACAGCTTTATTTTGCTGTACCTGTGCTCTCTCATAATTTGTGTAAAATTTAATCGCCCATATCATACATCCATAATTAATATAAGACGATACCAACGAATGGTACTATGACAGCAGTACTTTAGTTCAAAAATAATATTTAAGCTTACACAACATCCCAACACCTCTGACACTTTACAGGAAATCACACCAATATTTTTTATCCAGCTGAGTTTATTGTCCACTATAAATCCCAGATATCGAGTTTCTTGAACTTCCGCTAGAGTAGTTCCATTATATGTAATAGCTCATGGAGAAATGGTAGGCACCGTTCTATTCTAGTGAATGTCATAAAAAATGTTTTGTTTCTATTTATTGCAAGCCAACTAAAATAGACGAATGTGTTCAATCCTTTAAATTCTTCATTAGCATTATCAGTAGGTTCATTGAGAGTTTTTCTTGTAACTTTAAAGTGCAGTATCATCTGCAAATGAAGTGATTTTGCTCTGTAGTATGTAAAATTGCATACTATCACTAATATCTACTATATCGTATACTATCACCTAGGACTGAACCCTGCGGAGCTCCACTAGTAATCGGATAAAATCTAGAAACCGAAGAATCTAATATCACTCTTAAGAATAATCTACTAAAATAAGATTCAAGCCATTTAAAATAATCATTTTTATTCCTAGGCAACGTAATCTTTTCAATAAAATGCTCAAATTTACTGTATCAAAAGATTTCTTAAATCTATAAAATTTGACATACAATTTTTTTTTGTCTAGTTCACTATTTACAGTATTCATCAGGTCCTCCAGTGATTGCACACTTGAATTAGCTGTCCTGATGCCAAATGGTGTCTCTGGTAATAATCAACATGCCATTGCTTTTCTTTTTCATAAATTTTTGACAAAAGTGGCAAAATCGATATAGGTCTCCAGTTTGAGATGTCAGTAAGCGATCTCACTTTTGGTGGCCGAACCACTTTTGCTAGCTTCAAAGGATCTGGAAATTGTCCTTCTTTAAAAGATAGATTTATCAGATAGACTAATATGGGCACTATTGTGGGTAGTATGGAGTTCATGTTATATGATCTATGGATTATTTTCAACAAAATAAATATCTCAAAATTTTCACTGGATGCATTTTAGAAAAGAGGCTGTGTTATTGGGAGGGGGGGGTATAGCTGCCCATTGACCAATTTTTTATTTCAATAAGGGTTTGTCATTTTGATTAGTCCTTCCATAGATTATCAGACCACCCTCCCACATGAAACCCGAAATATTAATAATGGTCAACTATCATAACCTATAGCCCTTGTAATATTGGTCTTGTATTTAAGGCCAACTTCTTGGACAGAATGGCTATTATAAATATGGATTAAATATTTTTGGGAAAATGAAGGCCGTTGGAGGGGCAGTTTCTCTCCAATAAATTTTAATTCTTAAATAAGGCATCGAAATATTGACTTTTCAATCTAATGAGCTCCTCGCGAAGTTTCTACGATAACTCCTTGTATACAAAGGGCTTGGTCATAAAAAAATAATTCAATTCTGAAGCTATAATTCTTCATTAGGAAGAGGAGCTTTGAGGCAATCGCAGTAGTAGTGTATGACTCATTCGGAGAAAAAAAACATTAAATGGGAAACCAAATCATAGATATCAACTATCCAATTCTGGATTTCCACAAATTAACGTCACTCCTAGGACCCCCTAACGACCTTCAAAGATATTAAAATAATTTGTCAAGTAAAACGAGTTTCATGAAAATATACAAACTTTTCTATATTGCCTGGCTCAGATTATATATTTGCAATTTTCTTTTTAGATCCTCCCTCCCTTTCAAGAAAAAAGTCCATAGAAACTTTCTTATGTTTTAAACCTGGGTATAGGTATCAAACTCCAAGTTAATCGTAAATTTCTTGTCAAGCAAGCGATGATTCTGCTTTGTCTAGAGCGACTGAAACCAGGACTATTTTTTAATTACGAGTAATTTTATTAGCTTAAGGAATAAAATAAGAAATAAGCCCTGCTAATAATATATTGACAACCAAACATCAATAACAAACGATCACAATTGAAACATTCTCTTCTGTCCTAAAGTTCCAGTAAAAAGAAAAATTAAATGGATAAATGGTCAAGATCACCTTTTAGCCTTTTCCTACCATAATTCAAAACTTTTATGACAATATCACATCTCAAAAGTTTACCTATTTTTTTCTGAACATATAGATAAAAATTATGTTTCTAGTATTCTTACAAAAGGGCTTCCCATATTATTTATATCTAATGTAAATGTTCAATTTTTTTAGATTATATTTTATTAACCTTTCAAATACAGTTTATCCTATTTATTACAGTACACCCCACATTAAGCGGACTTCCTCATATCTCATTTTTTTAAATATTTTTTTATCACTTTAACAACTCTGCCCCACTCAGGATTGATATGCAGGGTACTTTTTCTCTCTCAAACAACTCAAATTTTATACATAGATAATTCACCCCTAAGGGTGATAGGAAGCAAACCCTTGTATTCAACCATACCCTTGTAGTCATCTTTCTGTTTTGACCTGTCTTATCGAATTAAATTTTTTTCATGGGTACAACCAAGAGAGAAGTTATGACAACATAATTACTCCAAAAAGGGCCCACTCCCTTCGAATTCCAATCTGGAAACTTTTTAGGACCTTCAAGATGCAGGTTTTTGTTACATACTAGGTAATGTTTACTGTTGCTTGTTTTGTTATACGAAATGTTTACTTTTGGTTGTTACGTAATAAAAATTGCTTTCTTTTGATGGTTACATAATAGGGGTTGTTTACTCTTAGTTAATACGTAATAGGACGTATTAGAGGCCAATATGCAAGCGGGGAAGTTTTTAAAGGCATTATTCTTCAATATATATTTTAAGAAATTTCAAGGCATTCCAAGAAATTTTAGGCATTTTTTTCAAGATGTTTTTCAGGATGTTTCAAGACATTCCGAGATGTTTTTTAAAACATTTTTTTTTCAAGATGTTTTTCAAGACGTCTTAAAGAATTCCAAGACATTTCTTAAGATAATTTTTCTTCAAGACGTTTTCATGACGTTTCAAGAGGTTTTTAAGACATTTTAAATCTAGATTTTTCACAATTTCTTTTGTTGTTAAGTAATAGTGTAATGTTTACTTATGTTAAGGATGATGCGATCTCGCTTGACACACTAAGCTTCAAGGGGACCGTTCAGAATCTAAGCTTGTAAGTTAGGAGGACACACACGTGAGCACGTGGTTGGTATATAATACTTTAAAACATCACTTACTTCTATGACGTTTTTTCAGGAAACATTTATTAACTAAATATTTTTGTCCACATTACGTTTTCAACCGGATTCCCACTCAATGGTTATGTGCTTTGGACATTTGGACTATGAATGTCTTTCTAACATTTTACTTCGGCTAATATATTATAAATGAAAACTATTGAACTAAAGGAGAACTCCCTGTTCACGCACACTAGAACGACTAAATTGCTCACATGTTTCCAAACCATCATCCCCGACCAGCGTAACTACCCAGCAAAGCTATTGATTTTTGGTCTATTGAACACATACGCAAATTACATTACATTAGTGCTCTAACATGACCTAGACAGGTAAAGTTACATAGCTGAATGTACATAACACTTAATTTAGATATTTCACTACGTAAATGATTAAGTATCACAGTTTTATCCAGAAAAAATAAATTTAATGGACGCACACTGTTTTGCCGACAAATATTACTAATAAAAACAATTCTACAAAGCATTATTAAGAAAAAAAAACGCTTTTTGTTTAAAAACAAGAACCATGAGTTAAATAAAGATGGGAGCCCTAGAAGCCAATATAAGGGATGGAGGTTTATATTAGAGGTAAATTTAAGCCCTACTAAGCACTATTTCTTAGAGTTTTTAATAAAATTGCTGCGTCCCATTGAGCCAAGGCTATGCATACTCATGGCATTAGTACTCATGGCATGGTGAACTGCAGCAGTTGTCTTCTTCTATAGCCGCACGTGATTACTTGATTGTTGCTGGAGACTTCATCGCAAGAGTTGGTCCATCTGACCAGACCATAAGAAAAATCCTGGGAAAATTTGGACAGGGTCACAGGTGCGAGAATGGGCAGAGGTTGGTAAACTATGCCTTGATGAACCACCTTGTTATCACCAATATCATATTTCAACACAAACCTAGCCACCTCTTAACTCGGCATTCAAATGACGGTGTCACTAAGGCCCAAATTGACTTCATTCTCGAACGCCAGCGCTGGAGAAGCTCCGTGCAGGACTCTCGCTCTTACAATGGCGCGGACACAGGCTCACAGTCTGGATCTGACCACAGGCTCGTCGCAGCAAAAATTTTGCTACGTCTTGCAATTCGAAGAAAAAACAAGTCAAAGGTCGGCTTCGATATCGGTAAACTTCAAGACAAAGAAGTGCGGCAGGCCCTCAATTTGGAACTAACTAACCGGTTTGACGCCCTCAGCTCTGATGAAAACCTAACTCCCGATAAGAGATGGGAGACCTTTAAAACCGTGATGATAGAGACTGCCGATGAGATCCTAGGCCGAGCAAAAATCAAACTACAACACTGGATAACCGCTAGAACCCTCTCAATAGTCGATGAACGAAGACAAAAGATGGGAGGCCTTAAAGAAGAAACAAAGGAGTTACGCAGACAGGTAAAACGCTCTGTTCGGCTGGACCGCCGCCAAATGTGGGAAGATGCTGCCGAGTCATTAGAGAAAGCAGCACGCTTACATGACACCCGCATGCTTTACCAGATCCTGAAGGAATCCGTTGGTAAGAAAGGTGCTGTCTCAGAAATAATCAAAAACAGATCAGGAAAAATCATTAGTTGTCAGAAGGAACGTTCAGCAAGATGGAAGGATCACTGTCAGCTCCTCCTGAACCCATCCCCTTCATCTACTCATGATGCCTTCCCACCTTCCGTCTCTAAAGAGCCTTATTATATCGAGCTGGATACACCGACCAGAGCCGAAATACTAAAAGCGATCAAAACCCTAAAAAACCACAAAGCCCCAGGTGAAGACGGCCTCCCCCCGGAACTATACAAACAATGCCCTGAGGTCACTGCTGAACAGCTTCATGGCATTCTCGACGAAGTGTGGAGGACCAACACTTTTCCAAAAGACTAGAAGACATCAGTCATCCTCCCTTTCTATAAGAAAGGAGACAAAACCGAATGCAAAAATTACCGCGGAATAAGTCTCATAGACATTGCTGTCAAAATATTCGAAATCATACTCTTGAACCGCTTTAAAGGGGCAAGGGAGGAAAGAACTCGAGGAAATCAAGCCGGCTTTGGACCAGGTAGAGGGTATACTGATAATATCTTCGCCTTTCGCCTTTCTCATTATCCAGCAGTTTGAAAGATACAAACTACCCCTGATCTTGATGTTCCTGGACTTCATTGCTGCCTTCGACTCTGTCACTCGCCAGAAACCTTGGAAGATCCTGGAGAATGACGGAATGCCGCTGAAGTTTGTTGAACTGATGAAGGCATACTATGACGCTTCAGTGAGCCGAGTTAGAATCTATGGCGAAGAAACTGAAGAATTTCTGGTTGGGTTCGGAGTAAAACAAGGATGTGTCCTCTCTCCGA
Source organism: Artemia franciscana (assembly GCF_032884065.1). NCBI lineage: Eukaryota > Metazoa > Arthropoda > Branchiopoda > Anostraca > Artemiidae > Artemia > Artemia franciscana. The sequence goes on from NW_027067641.1 coordinate 105,009, forward strand.
CTCTGTTCAATTATTGCATCGATTGGCTGCTTGAAAATGCTCTATCGTCTTATCCAGGAGCGCAGGTTGGACAGAATCTCTCGCTGACTGATCTCGATATTTTGAGGTCATATTTTCGTTAAAAATATGATTTAAATTCAAGGGTTCATGTTTTCACCAGCACACCCTCTTTCATATACCATCTCAATTTGATAGCCTATGATTGACCATCTGACACCTTTGGGAACCCCCCCACTCACCATATATAAGACATTTTCCAAGTATTTTTCCTGTTAAGAATCATACATTAAAACTAATGGTCCATGTTTTAGCTAGCCACCCTCAACACCATATGCCAGTCGCAATTCCTGCCACTGTGCCACACTATGGCCAGCTTCCTGGCACCCTCTAGCACCATTCATGATTTCTGAGACATTTTCCAATTTTTTTTTAATGATCACATATTAAATCGGATAGCTCAGGTTCTAGTAGTCCATCCCGAAACAAGATGCCCCGGTGATTTTTCACGCCATTGTGGCAAACTACAAATGGAAAACGACATAATCTGGAGTATAATATCTCACCGCAGGGTATTTAATAGATTTTACTATAAACATACCTGTTTACACTAAAATTGATCTTCCATACTCAATAAATAATCCCTAAAAGGGGTTATTTTTTTATTGACTCCTTATTCACGCTACTATAGTAATATATGACTGACATGTGGCATCTCTATGATAGACTTTATCATGCCTAAGGGTTTTTAAACTAATTTTTCTGCAAAAAAATTGCTTTATAAACTAAACATTACCATTGTATACATTTGAACAGCCAAAGTTTGTCATTTCATTGTAAAATTCTGATTTTTTAAATATTTCCCAGCCCCCCTTCATCTTCTTATTTTTTAAATATTTTCCAAAGATATTCCTATTTATTGTTTAACAGGACTACAGAATCTAAATTTTTTCTTGTATAAGCCTTTTCTTCATTTCCACAACACGTTGTAACCCAGACCAAAAAATAGACACAAATACCAAAATGCAGAAATACAAGCAAACTCATGGAAATTATTATCAAACTGTAGAAGTCTTGAGGAACCTCTAGAATGAGGACCTTTGAGTATAAACCGTAACCAAACCCTAGAAATCCAGATCAATGCATAAAAATCAAGACCGAGCCGACTCAAACACATACACACAAAAAAAAACAAAGACATACCCAGAGGCATGAAAACAGATTCTCAGTCACACAAGCTCGGTCCGAGACATACAAAAAAAATACACAAAAATACAAATTAAAACCAAAAACACACAATGTCAGACACACAATAAGCACAAAGAAAGACACGGGGACATGTAAACACACATTCAGTCACAGAAGTACGCTAGAAAAGAGTAAAAACATACACAAAGTCAACAACACAAGCCAAAACAGTCAGCCTTGCAGAAAACCACAAAGACATACACGAATAAATGCAAAAAGACACTCAGTCAGATAGACACTGCGAGAGAGGGACAAAAAGAAACATATATACATAAAAAGTCATACACACAGACACAGAGAATCTGACATACAAAAACAAAAGGACAGACACAAAGACATGTAAGTAGATAATCGGTTAAACAGGCATTGTGAGAAAGAGACAAATAACACACTCAATAACACAGCTATAGACACAAAATCCAGAGTCAAACACGCAAAAATACAAGGACAGACACAGAGAAATGCAAAGATATGCCAAGTCATTGAAACACGGTGGGAAAGGCACAAACAAAAAACATTAAAAAACACAAAGTCGGAAACACAGAGTCAGACGCAAAAACACACAAAGCAATACACAGATAAACAGACGCTCAGTCACACATCCAAGCTAGGAGAGAGACAAAAAAACTCACACAAAAGCTCAGTTGGACACACAAACAAACTGAAACAGACACATGAAAACACAAAGACAGACACGACGACATGCAAATAGACGCCCAGTCCAACATGCATGGTATTAGAGAGAGAGAGAGACAAAAAACGCAAACGCAAACACACAAGCTCAGTTGCACAAGCACACGGAGTCAGGCAAACAAAAATACAAAGACAGACACGAGACATGCAAAAATACGCTTAGTCACAAAGCCATGGTAGAATTGAGACAAAAACCCAAATACCGAAAGAGAGACATGCAATCAGACACTTAATCACACAAGCACGGAGGAAGAAAGACAAAAAACACACAAGAAAACACAAAGTCAGACACACAAAACACAGAGTCAGAAAACACAATAACCTATACAAAGGCATGCAAACAGAATCTCTGTCAAACAAGCACGATGGGATAGAGGGAGAAAAAAATTAATTCAGAGACATGGACACATAGAGTAAGACAAATAAAATGATAAAATAGACACAAGGACATGCAAAAAGAGGCTCAGTCACACGAGCAAGGTGAGACAAAGACAAGAAACGCATACAAGAACACAGGAAGACTTACAAACATATAAGCACACACAGTAAGACACAAAAAATCAAAGAAGGACAAACAAATACGCAAAAAGCCATTCAGTTATACAGGCAAGGTGGAAGAGAAACAAAAATATAAGCAAAAACACAAAGTCAGACAAACTTACGCAAAGGGTTAGATACAAAAAAACCTCAAAGATAGACACAGAGACATGCAATCAGATAATCACTCACAAAGGTAAGGTTAGGAGAGAGAGAAAAAACAACAAAACACTAGATCAGACACACATACACACAGAGTCAGACATACGCAAAATAACAAAAACAGACAAAGAGACATGCAAAAAGACGCTCTGTCACCCAGGCAAGCTGGTAGTGAGATGAAAACATAAACAAAAACACAAATCCATACAACAAAACACATTGAGTCAGAAACAAAAGAACAGACACAGAGACTTGCTAACAGGTGTTCAGTCACACAAGCATGGTGGGAGAGAGATAAGTCAAACGCAAAAACTCACAGAGCCAGACATAAAAAACACAAAGACAGACACAAAAACATGCTCTCCAGACTTTCAGTCAAATAAGTCAGACGCACAAAAAAACGAAAGAAAAAGTGAAATGAAAACAGATGATCATGACAAACACGTTGAAAGGGAAGCAAAAACACAAAGACCGACGCAGAGACATGCAAACAGATGCTCAGTCACGCAGGCACGTTGATAGAGAGACAAAAACACAAAAATATATGAGTCAGACATACAAACATACAAACACACAAATACAAAGAGTCAAACACACAAAAATACAAAATAATATATAAAAACACACAAACAGACTCTCAACTACACTCAAAAGTACAAGGTCAAATACCATAAATCACTGAAACAGTCACGGAAAACAAGAGACAGACAAAGAAACATGAAACAGACACTCAGTCACACAGGCACGCTAAAAAGGAGACGAAGACATACACAAAAACAAACAGTTCTACATAAAATCACTTAGTCAGACACACAAAAAAACAAACACAGACAAAGGGACATGCAAACAAATCCTCAATCGGAAAACCACAGAGATATAGAGCAAATTCAGACACACGAAAACACAAAGACAGACACTGAAACGCACAAACAGATACTCATTCACAAAACCATGATTGGAGAGTGAAAAATAACACAATTTCAGAGATAAAAAAAAGCTAGACACACAAAAATCCCAAAGACAGACACAGCGACATACTGTCAGAAGCTCAGTAGCACTGGCATGCTGAGAGAGAGATAAAAGCACACACAAACACACAGTCAGACAAACAAGCAGACAAACACTCAAACCTGGTGACAAAAAGACAAAAATACATGCTAACACACACTAAAATGCTACATCATACACACAAACACAGAGATAGACACATAAAATAAACAAAAACAGACACATACACAAGATAACTGACGCTTAGTCACACAGGCATGATAGAAGAGAAAAAACCACACCAAAGCACAATTCAGACACATAAAACACATAGTTAGATAAACAAAAACACAGAGTCAGACACCCAAAAAACACAGAGAAACACACAAAAACACAAAATCAAACACAGAAACATGCAAACAGACGATCATTCACACAAGCACGATGGAGACAAAAAACATAAATAAAAGCTTAAATTTCAGACGCAGAGAATTCAGAGTCAAAGGCACAAAACCACAAAGATAGACACAGAGACATACAAACAGAACCTTTCACCCGAAAATAGTAAGAGAGAGAGACTTAAAATACGCACCAAAAAAACATACGGTAATACACAAAAATTGCCAACAGACAGAGTCAGACAAAAACGCAAAGACAGACACAGAGATATTTAAACAGACGTATATGCAAACAGGAAAGATAAGACAGAGACGAAAAAACAAACAAAAAGTAAGACACACAAAGACACAGATTCGGACACAAGAAAACATAATTTCAGACAAAGGATATGGAAACAGACTCTCGGTCACACAAGCATGTTGAGTGAGAGAGCAAAAAAACACATACAAAAGCACAAAGTCAGACAGAGCGACATGCAAACTGGCACTCAGTCATACCAGTACGATGGGAGAGAGACAAAAAGCATACAAAAACCAACATTTAGACACACAAACACAAAGAATTAGACACATGAAAACGCATTGTCAGACAATAAGACATGCAAACAGACTCTCAGTCACAGAAACACGGTGGGAGAGAAAAAAATAAATACAAAAAATACAACTCAGATTCAAACACGCAGAGTCAACCGCAAAAAAAAACCACAAAGACAGACACAGAGACATGCAAAGAGACACTCAGTCACACAAGCAAAGAGTGGAGAGAGAAAAAACAAAAATAATAAAAGCTGTCAGTCACATAATCACATTGAGTCAGACATATGAAAACACAATGATGGACACAGAGAAATAAAAAGAGACTCTCAGTCAATTAAGTCAGACGCAGAAAAATAATCAAAGACGGAAATAGAGATATTCAAACATATCCTCAGTCACAGACACAGTGGAACAGAGAATAGAACTAAAGGACAGATGCAAAAACATACAAACACATTCTCAGTCAAACAGACACGGGGAGAGAGAGACAAAAAACATACTGAAAAACACAGTCACACACACATACCCAAAGTCAAAAAAAAAACAATAAAGACAGACAGAGAGAATAGCAAAGAGACACTCAGTCACACAGGCTCGGTGGGAGAGAAAGAAAATATAAAAAACCCAAAACAGGACGCACAAAAACACAGAGTAAGACGCAAAAAACACACAGACAGACATAAACAAACAGACGTTAAGTCAAAAATGAATACTGAGAGAGAGACCAAAAACACACAAAAACTCAGTTAGACACACAAACACACAGCATCAGACATATGTGAACACAAACACAGACGCAGGGACATGCAAACAGACACCCGGTCACACAAGCATGGTGATATATAGACACAAAAAACACAAAAACAAAAACAAAAAGTCAGACACAGAAACGCACAGAGTCAGACATGCAAAAAAAAGATAGACACAGAGACAAAGCACCAGACACTCAATCACACAAGCACAGAGGAAAAAAGACAAAATCACACTAAAAACACAAAGCTAGACACACAAACACACGAACACAGACATAGAGACATGCAAACAGACCCTCAGTCTTATAGGCAGAGTACGAGAGAGAGAGAGAAAAAGCAGACAAAAACAAAATTCAGACACACAAAAACACAAAGACAGACACGGAAACACACAAACAGACACTCAGTCACACAGCCACGGTGGGAGAGAGACAAAAGAACACGTAGTCAGACGTACAAGCACAAACAGTCAGACTAAAGAAAATCCAAGAGAGAGAGAGAGAACATATTGGCAGAAGAATATTACCTAGGCTTGGTGAAAGACAGATAAAAACACACACAAAAATAAAGAGTCAGACAAAACAAGCAGACAAAAACTCAAACAAGCTGAGAGAAAGACGAAAAATCACACACACCAAAACACCTTGTCATACATAGAAAACACAGACCCTCAGTCAAACAGGCATGGTACGAGAGGAAAAAACACACACAAAACTCAATGTGGATGCATAAAACACAAAGTCAGACACACAAAAACATAATGTCTGACACACAAAAACAAAAACAAGGGCACAGAGATATGCTAACAGATGTTCAGTCAAAGATGTACGGTGAGAGCGAGAGAGAAAAAAACGTGCAAAAATACAGTTAGACACAAAAACACACTGAGTAAAACACAAAAAACACAAAGACAGACAAAGAGACATTCTAAGAGACACTCATTCCCGCAAGCACGAAGGGAGAGGGACAAAAAACATACAAAGCACAAATGTCAGACACATAGCACAAAGCACAAGAGAAATGCAAAAAGACTCCCAGTTACTGAGGTACAGTGGGGAAGAAACAAAGACAAAACATTAAAAAAAACAAAGTCGGAAACACAAAAACGCAGAGTCAGACGCAATTGACACATTGACAGAGACAGACAAACAGAAGTTCAGTCGCACATGAAAGCCGGGAGAAAAATGAAAAACACACACAAAAACTCAGTTAGACACACAAACAGACTGAAAAAGACACAAGAAAACATAAATACAGACACATTGACATGTAAACAGACGCCAAGTCAAACCAGCATGGTGAGGAGAGATACACAAAAAAACAGAAAAACAGAAACTAAGTCGCACAAACACAGAGAATCAGACAAACAAAAGCACAAAGACAGATACAGAGATATGCCAAGAGACACTCAGTCAAACAGCCATGGTGTAATAGAGACAAAAATCCAAATACAGATAGAGAGACATACACGGAGAAAGAGAGACAAAAAATTAAATAAAAGCTTAAAGTCAGACACACAAAACAGAGTGTCAGAAATATTAAAACACAATAATAGATAGAGAGACATACAAACAGACTCTTAGTCACACAAGCATGGTGGGATAGAGGGGAAAAACAAAAAATATAAATTCAGACACATGAACACATAGACAGTCAATCACACAAGCACGGAGAGAGAGAAACAAAAAATGAAATAAAAGCACAAAGTCAGACACACAAAACAAAGTGTCAGAAACATTAAAACACAATAATAGATAGAGAATTATACAAACAGACTCTCAGTCACACAAGCATGGTGGAATGTAGGGGAAAAACAAAAAACATAAATTGAGACACATTAACACATAAAGTCAGACAAATAAAAATGAAAAAAAAAACACACAAAAACATGCAAAAAGATTCTCAGTCACATAGGCAAGATGAAAGAAATAATAAACAGATATAAGAACACATTTTAACTTATAAAAAATATAAACACACAAACAAACACAGTAAGACACAAAAAACCATAAAAAAAGACAAAGATATACGCACACACACGCTCACACTATACGCTCACACAGGCATGCTGGGAGAGAAATAAATTACAAGCTAAAACCCAAAGCTTTACAACCAAAAAGAGAGAGACAGAAACACAAAATAAAAAGAACAGACACAAAGACATGCTAATAAATGTTCAGTCACACAAGCATGATGGGAGAGACAAAAAACACACACAAAAATATAAAGTCAAACGCAAAAACTCACAGAATCAGACACAAAAAACAAAGACAGTCGCAAAAACATGCACCCAGACACTCAGTCATTCAGGCAAGCTTAAAGAGAGACGTAAGCACACACAAAATAAAAAGGTCAGGCACACAATCACACGGTCATACACACAAACGCAGACAAAGAGACATACAAACAGACCCTCCGTCAAACAGGTACAGTGATAGAGTGACAAAATACACAAATATACAAAATTCAGACATATACACAAAAAATACAAAGTCAGATACAAAAACGCAGGGACAACCACAAAAAAAACAAAGACAGACATTGAGAAATGCAAAAACACATTCAGTCACACAAGCAAAAAGGGAGAGATAGAAAAACAAACATTAAAACAAAAAGTAAGAAACACAAACGCACAAGCGTCAGAGACATGAAAAAACAATAACAGACACGGAGATGTAAAAACTGACTTTCAGTCACAAATGTCAGATGCAAGAAAAACCAAAGACAGAAACAGAGAAATGAAAACACATTCTCAATGACAGACACGGTGGAAGAGAAAAACAAAGACAGACCCAGAGACATGCAGACTGATGCTCAGTCACGCAGGCACAATGAGAGAGAGAGAGAGACTAAAAATACAAAAACATAAGAGTGAGACAAACAAACATAAAAACATACAGAAACACGCAAATAGACTCTCTTTTACACGGGTAGGCTGGGATAGAGATAAAAACACTCACAAAAACACCAAGTCTTATAACTAAACACATAGATTCAGAAACAAAAACAACAAGAATAGACACAGAGACATTAAAAAAGATGGTCAGCCACAGTGAGAGGGAGACAAATAACAAACACAAAAACGCAAAGTCAAATGCAAAAGTCACTGAACCAGATATAAAAAACACAAAGACAGACACAGAAACCTGCAAACAGAAACTTTGTCACGCAGGCACGATAAAAGAGAGACAAAAACTCAAACAAAAACAAAAAAGGCAAGACAAACAATCACATATTCAGACACACAAAAACACAAATATAGACCCGGAGACAAACAAACAGAGCCTCATTCAGAGAGGCACGCTGATAGAGACAAAAAATACACAAAAACAAAAAATAGAATGGCTAAAATGGGATAGTTGTTGGCATCAAGTCATGGCCTAATAACAGATAGTCTAATTGAGGGAGAAGAAAAACCTGGCATTAGTTCCCCCTTCATTGCCGACGATACCATCTCCCCCTTAGGCTACATCTCTCATGTCACTCCACAATGCCGATCTAGGATAAAGCTGTTGGAGGTTCTACCAGAGGATTCAGTGTTCATTATGCTCGGTTGGGCAACTTTGCTGGAAAATTTTCCAATATATATGGTATTAGGCAGGTTGAACTAAAAATTTGGAATTGAAACATGAGACCAATAATTTCACCTAGAATCAGAGGCAAACAAGCATCAAGAGTCAAAATATGGACAGACACGGAAACCCACGAATAGATTCTCAGTCACACAGCCACGGTAGGAGAGTGAAAAACACAAAAAGGACAATGTCAGACACAAAAATGCAAAAAGTCAAACAAAAAAAAATCCCAAAGACAGACTCACCGACATGCTGACAAAAGCTCAGTCATACTGGCTTGCTGAGAGAGAGATAAAAACACACATAAAAACACAAATTCAGACAAACCAGAAGACAAACTCTCAAACTTGATGAGAGCACGACAAAAACACACACTCATTAACACTAAAACGCTAAGTCGTGCATACAAGTTTGACACACAAAGCGAAAACACTGACACAGAGACAAGTAAACTGCCGCTCAGTTACAAAGGCTTGGTAGAAGAGAACAAAGAGACATTAAAACACAAGTCATACACATAAAACACAAACTCTGACACACGAAAACACAGAATCGCACACAAAAAAACACAAAGACAGACCCAAAGACAGAGACATTTAGAGTCAAACTCTCAAAAAACAGAGATATGCAAACAGATGATCATTCACACAAGCACGATAAAGAGAGACAATAAACACAAACAAAAGTACGAATTTCAGTCAAAAAGAACTCAGAGTCAAATGCACAAAACTGCAAAGAAGACAGAAACATACAGACAGACCCCGTCACGCAAGCAAGGTGAGAAATGGACTAAAAAGACACAAAAAACACAAGGTAAGACATACAAACAACACACATACAGAGTCGGACACAAAAATGCAAGCACCGGCACAGAGATATTCAAAGAGACGCTCAATCAAACAGGAAAGATAAAAAAGAGACAAAAAAGCAAAAAAACACGAAATGTAAGACACACAATTACACAATGTCGCACAGATGAAATTATAATTTCAGACAAAAAGACAAGGAAAAAAGACTTTCAATCACACAAGCATGTTTTGTGAGAGAGCAAAAAACACATACAAAAACACAAAATCAGAAAAAGACAGGCAAACAGACACTAAGTCATATAAGCACGGCAGGAGAGAGAAAAATTATATAAAAATCAAAATTCAGACACAAAAAACATGGAATGTACCGAATGTACCGCGTGATATCGATAATGCATCTAAATGGAAGGAAAGAGTTGACTGTATTTCTGGTCACGAGTGCATTGATACTGTGCGAGCCTCTGGTGATAAATTGATTGTGAAGATCGATAGCATGGCCACTGCTGACTTTTGCAAATCTGCATGCTCGGTTTTTCGTGGTTGTGAAGCAAAAATGGTGGAGAAAAAGTTTTTTGGCATCATGAAAGGCGTTGCACAAGATCTTGGTCTTGCGCCTCTTAAAGCTTGTAGGGGTGTTCGAGAAGCTATAAGAATTGGGAGCTCAAATTGTGTGAAAATTACGCTCGAAGGCGAAATTTCTCTGTCCTTGGCTCTTAAATCTGGACTGAATATAGGCTATGAACTATTCCGAGTGTATGAATATCGGCGAATTCTTAGGTGCTGCAGGAAATGTCAATCACCTGACCACCATGCTCCAAAATGTCCTGATATAAACTACAAATGCTCACGGTGCTCTGGTCCCCATATGAACTCCATTGTCTCGCCTTGCAGTAACACCCCTAAGTGTGCAAATTGTAGTGGAGATCATGTTGCTTACAATTTTCGTTGCTCCAAGCTAAAGGCTAACCTAACCAAATTGTAGTGGAGATCATGTTGCTTAAAATTTTCGTTGCTCCAAACTAAAGGCTCTTGCTAATTCCAAAGTTCCACGACCTTCTCGCTTGCAATCATGAATTAGTATAAAGTCTCAGTTTACTCTTTCAACATCAATGGGAAAAACGATAAAGTGTTAAGCCCTGATGAGAAACTAGCTTATCATGATGTTGTTCTCTTACAAGAGCACCTGCTCCCAAGTTGCAGTGTAAACTTTCTAAGGCGAAGCTCTCAACATGCTGTTTTCATCACGAATGACCGACGTACACGAGGCAGGCCTTCTGGCAGTTGCAGCCTAGATATCTGTCTCCTAGCTGCTACCAATCCACTGAACACTATCTTGCAATCTGGCTTGTAGACGTGATCATAATCAACGCCTATTTGCCCCGTGATAGAAGATCTGTTTCTTCCTTCTCCAGCTATGCGAATGCCTGCAATAAATTAAAGACTCTCATATCTGATATTGAGCGTCTGGGATACAAGTGGTTGCTTATAGGCGACTTAAACTGTGAAATCACCTTTTCCTCGACACGAAGGAAGCGCTTTTTCAGTGTCTACCCTCAGTATTTAAGGTCCTAACAAAAGACCTCAGTTTTACACATTTCCACTGTAGTGGTTCTGTATAAAATTTAAACCACTGTATCTGCTATCATTCATTACAAACTTCAGCAGTACATGTTGATAAAGATGAGAGATATTATGAACAATTACCTCCGTATTTTGATATTATGGTTACTTCTGACATATACTCGAACCAAACCTCAATGTCGCATAAGCGGTTTGAAAAACGTGATTTGTCAAGAGCGAACATGTCTCTTTACCTTGCTACACTTGGGGCTCTACTGTCCACCGTACGTGTCCCTTTCCATCTTCTTTGCAAAATGCGTACCCTATTATTGACAATGCTCGTGCTGATTTGAATCGCTATTATCGTGACATTATCTTATGTATAAAACAAGCTGAAGATGTGGCCATCCCGCTTATCCGTGTCAGGCAGAATACCCAAAAACCAATTCGGAAGTGTGATATTTTGCTGAAAAAGTCAAGAATAAGGCCCAATTCTGGTTAAGAACCTGGTCTCTTAAGGTCTCTTAATCGCCTGTGGTCGACCTTCTTGGGGTACTGTGTTTGATCTAAAACAAAAGACGAAACTCGAATATAAGCACCATCTTCGTGCCGTTCATTACTCCGGTGAAACTTTTCCGAAAAGTAATAGTGAGGGGCGAAAAGTGATAAATTCTGCCAAGTTTCAGGATGTAAGTTCTAGTGATATATTATCTCGTTCATCTTGGATCAAACATTATTTAATATTATTTTCTAAAGTTAATTATGCAGTACATAAGCGTTTCTCATATTTGCATGAAAATAATTTGCCGTCACGTTTATGTCAGAGACATGTGATTCCAGTTGAAAAGTGGGCTATTGTTGCAGGTATTAAGGGTTAAAAAATCAAAATCTTTGGATATTGATTGGATTAGTGTTTTGAATCTTGTTCCGAATTCTTTGAACTGGTATTTCATCTCCAGCTGTTTTGTCAAATGTGTTTGAGTAGTTAGTGTGTGCCCGACTCGTTTTTATGCTGCAGCGTTACGTCACTTCTAAAAAAAGGAAAAGATCCGGTTTCTTGTAGTTCTTATAGGCCCATAACGGTAGCTTGTACTCTTAGCAAGCTTTTTGAACATCTCCTACTACCTTATATGACTAAGCTTACTCTAAATGATGATAATCAATTTGGGTTAGATCTGGGCCAGGCTGTCAGCATGCTCACTATGCTTTGTCCTCTTTATTAAAAGATGCCAATCGCACTCTTCACGTACTTCATTTTGCAACCCTAGACTTGTCTAAGGCATTTGACAGTATTTGTCATACTCAAGCATGGACAGCATTATGCCAGAGAGGAGTAAATCCGTCAGTAATTCACGTGCTTGGTTTTTGGTACTCCCATTCTTATCTTCGCCTTAAGTCATTAGATAAATCTTATTTTGGTCATATCCCTGTTTGTTGCGGTCTAAGACAACGGAGAGTTCTTTCGCCGTATATTTTAATGCTTGTATTGAAAATGTATTATCAAAAATATCGATTACCTGCCTACTAGGACCATCTTATATCTCATATCTGGCTTATGCGGATGACCTTCTTCTGATTAGTCAAACTGAGTCTTGTCTTGCCCGTTCAGTGAAGTCAGTTACTTCTGCTTTCCGCGATATCGGCCTGTACCTAAATATTGACAAGTGCGAGTTGCTTGTTTTCAACGGTAATAATTGTTCAGAATCACTATACTGCAGTGGTTTTAGTATTTCTCGTGTTAAATCGTTTTGTTGGCTTGGTATAACAGTTTGCGATTCTATGAATGCTCTCCTGTCTCGTGCTGTCAAAGATATTAGCGATAAGCTGAGGCTCGGTTACTCTAAGATTGTAGCAAATCGTGGACACTATAGGAGAAGAGCGCTAACTCGGCTTTACTAAAAATTTTTTGATCATTCTGTGCTCTTCTGTTCTGGTATTAGGCCGTTTCTGTTGACTGGTGATCTAAAACATATTCGCATAAACTATTACCGGTACTGCAAATTTCTTTTATATTTACCTTGTTCTTACCGGAATACAAAACTGATTAAAAAGTATTGTACGACAGATATTACTGGTGCTTTCAAAAATTATCTGCAAAGCTAGCTATTGAAGCACTTTATAGGCTAGGATGTTTTCATTGCCTTATCCGTCTTTTTTCTATATGTGATTAAATTTGTTTCTTTTGTATTACTTTTGCTGTTTTTCTTTTCTATTTTACTCCACTTAACCTCTGTTTTGTGAAGTGGGTGATAAATTAATTATTATTAATATTATGAAAGATATGCAAACATACGCTCAGTCATACAGGCCCGGTGTGAGAGAGACAATAAAACACATACAAAACACACAGTCAGACATACAAACAAACAGAGTAGGACACGCAAAAACATAAAGAACAGACACAGAGCAAACTGATACTCAGTCATACATGCCTGGTGTGGGAGATACAAAAAAAAAAAATCAAAAACACAAACAAACAGAGCCAAAACCATAAGAAAAATAAAGAAAGACACAAAAACTGGCAAACAGACATTTAGGAACAAATGCACGCTGAGAGACACACAAACACAAACAAATCACATAAAGTCAGAGGCACAAAAAGACAAAGTTGGAAAAAAAACAATAAGAGAGACGCAGAAATATACAAAAAGACACTCATTCACATAGGCACGGTGGAAGAAAAACAAAACATAAAAAATGCAAAGTCGGACACACGAAAACACAGAGTCAGACGCAAAACAATATATAAACAAATATTTAGAAAGACACGTTCAGTCACTCATTTGAACTGTGGGGTGACCCAAAACACACACAAAAAAATAAAAACTACACATGTAAACAAAAAGACAGAAATAAGGACATGTGAACAGACACCCAGTCAAACAAGCATGGTGAGAGAGAGACAAAAAACACAAGGCTAGACAAAAGAGACACAGAGACATTCCAACAGATACTCGATCACAAGAGCACTGAGGAAAAGAGACAAAACGCACTAAAAAAACAAAGTCAGACACAAAAAAACACTAAAATAGAAATAGAGAAATGCAAACAGACCCTCAGTCAAACAGGCACAGTGAGAGAGAGACAAAAAATATACAAAAACACAAATTCAGACATACAAACAAACAACGAAAGGCACGGAAACATGCAAACAGACACTTAGTCAGACAGTCACGGTGGGAGATTGGCAAAAAAACACGAAGTCAGACACTCAAACACAAAGAGTAAGACAAATACAATCTTAGAGACAAACAAAGAGACATGCTGACAGAAGCTATTTGCACTAGGCACGATGAAAGAGTGGTAAAAACAAACACAAAAACACAAAGTCAGACAAAACGGGAAATCAAAACCTCAAACATGGTGAGAGATAGAAAAATGCACAAACGCACACTAACTAAAAAGCTAGGTCATACATAGAAGTACAGAGTCAAAAACACAAAAAAAAACATAAAAACAGACACAGAGATGTGCAAAAAGACACTCTGTCAAGCAGGCATGGTAGGAAAGTTAAAAAAAAAACACAAAACACAAGTCTGATACATAAAAACACAAATTTAGACTCACAAAACCATAGTTAGACACACAAAAAACAAAAAGACAGACACAAAGACAAGCTCAGTAAGACAGATAAAACAGAAAAATAATTCACAAAAACACAGTTGGAAACACAAACACACAGAGTCAAACATAAGAAAACACAAAGATAGATACAGAGACATGCTAAAAGACGCTGATTCACGTAACCACGATGAAAGAGAGGCAAAAAACACATACAAAAACACAAATGTCGGACACAGAGCACTCAGAGTCAAACGCAAAAAACCACAAACACGGGCATAGAGACATAAAAAAAGATGCTCTGTCAAACATACATAGTGAGAGAGAGAGACTAAAAACCCACACACAAAAACCCAGAGTAAGACAAACAAAACACAAAATGACTGAATCGGACACAAAAATGCAAAGACAGATACATGGACTTGCAAACAGACCCACAATCAAACAGGAAAGATAAGAGATAGACGAACAAAAACTCACGAAAACACAAAGTACGACATTCAAGTACACAGAGTCAAACCCGCGAGAACATAACTTCAGAAAAAGAAACATGTAAAGAGACTCTCAGTCACTCAAGCACGGTGAGAGAAAGAGGAGAAAACACATACAAAACACAAAGTCTGGCACAGAGACTTGCAAACAGAAACTCAGTAATACAAGTACGGTGAGAGGGAGACAAAACGCATAAAAAAACAAAAAGTCAGACGCACAAATATACAGATTACAATTGGAGACACCTGCAAACAGACTCTCAGTCACACAAGCTTGGTTGGAGAGAAAAAATACACATAAAAACACAAAGTCAGATCCATCGTGCAGATTCAACCGCAAAAAAAAACAGACAGATGCAGAGACATGCAAACAGACACCCGGCCACACAAGCAAAGAGGGGGAGAGAGAAAAAACAAACGTTGAAAAAAAAGTTAGATACACAAACACATAGAGTCAAACACGGGAAAACATAATAAAAGACATTGAGATATAAAAAAAACTCTCAGACACATAGGATAGGCGCACAAAAACCTAAGAAAGAAACAAAAAATGAAAGCAGAAGTTCTGTCACAGACACGGTGGAAGAGAAATAAAAACACAACAGAAAATGACACAGAGACCTGCAGACAGACGCTCAGTCTTGCAGGCATGGCGCGAGAGAGAATAAGAACAAACTGACAAAAGCCAAAGTAAGGCACACAGAATAGAAACAAACAGAGTTGGACATAAAAACCCAAATACAGACAGATACACTTTCAAACAAACCCATAATCAAACAGGAAAGATAAAAGAGAGACAAACAAAAACTCAAAAACCCAAAGTAAGACACACAAACACACAGAGTCCGACTCATGAGAACATAATTTCAAACAAAGAGTCATGTAAACATACTCTCAGTCACACAAGCACAGCGAGAGAGAGACGAAAAAACATATACAAAAACAAAAAGTCTGGCACAGAGACCTGCAAACAGACACTCAGTCATGCAAGTACGGTGGGAGAGAGACGAAACGCATTCAAAACCAAAATTTTAGACACACAAACACACAGAGTACAGAGTACAAATACAAACAAATGCAAACAGATCCTTAGTCGCACAAGCATTGTGGGAGAGAAAAAATACGCACAAAAAGCAAAAAGTCAGATAAAACATGCAGAGTGAACCGCACAAAAAAAACTACAAAAACAGACACATAGACATGCAAACAGACACTCAGTCTCAACAGCACAGAGGGGGGAAGAGCAAAAACAAATATTGAAGCAAAAAGTCAGATACACAAACACATAGAGTCAGACACAGTTAAACATAATAACAGACAAAGAGATATAAAAGAGACTCCAACAGACGCAAAGAAAACAAAGGATGAAGCAGAAAAATGAAAACAGATGCTTTGTCACAAACACGGTGGAAGAGAAACAATAACACAACAAATACTGACACAAACACATGCAGACAGATGCTGAGTCACGCAAGCTGGGTGAAAGAGATACTGAAAAAAAAAAAAAAATACGTGTCAGACATACAAACATACACACACACATTGTCAAACACAAAAAAACAAGGAAAGAAACAAAATCACGCAAACAGACTCTTTGTGACCCAAGCTCAGTGGGAAAAAATATAAAGTCAGACACAAAGACATAGAAACAGACGCTCGGTCATACAGGCACGGTGTGAGAGAGACAACAGAACACATACAAAACACACAGTCAGACACACAAATACACAGAGTGGGACACAGAAATACATAAAGAACAGACACAGAACAAACTGATACTCAGTCATACAAGCTTGGTGGGGGAGAGACAAAAACAAACACAAAAAATTCAAAAACACAAACAAGCGGAGCCAAAATATAAGACAAATAAAGAAAGACACAGAAACAGGCAAACAAAAGAAAACAAAAAGAGAGACGCAGAAACACAAAAAAAGTCACTCATTCACATAGGCACGGTGGGAGAAAGACAAAAATATCAAAACAGAAAATAAGGTGCAAAAAAACAAAGACAGACAGAAAGACATGCTAACAGATTCTTACTCACACATCCGTGCTAAGAGAGAGAGAGACAAAAAACAAACACAAGAACACAGTCAGATATAAAAACTTACAAGCACACAAACACATAAAGTCAAACCACACAAAAGCTCAAAGAAAGAAACAGAAACACGCAAACATAAACTCAGTCACACCAGCAATTTCAGAGAGAGACAAAACAGATACGGAAAGACGCAAACACACACAAATCAAATATAATACGGCACAAACCGACACAGTTAGACATAAGAAAAGAGACATGTAAACACACACTCAGTCACAGAGGCATGGTGGAAGACAGACAAAAACACCAGAAAAACGCAAATAGTGACGCAAAAATAACCCAAATACAGATAGACAATTGGGAGAGAGACAATGACAAATAAAAAAACGTAAAAACAGACATAAAGACATGCAAACAGACGCTCATTCGCACAATCACGATAGGAAACAGACAAAAAACACATGTAAAAGTAAACATTTCAGTCACACAGCACTGAGAGTCAAACATGCAAAGCCACAAAGACAGACAAAGAGATATGCAAACAGACACCCCGTCACGCAAGCATGGTAAGAGGGACAATACGAACATGCACACAAACGCACAAAGTAAGACCCTTTAAGACAAACACAACAGAGTTAGACGCAAAAATCCAAGGACAGACACAGAGACATTCAAACAGACGCACAATCAAAAAGGAAAGATAAGACAGAGACAAAAAAAAACACACAAAAACATTAAGTAAAACAAACAGAGTCAGACACATGAAAACATAATTTCAGACACAGAGACAAATAAACAGAATCTCATTTACATAAGTTCAGTGTGAGAGAGAGGTAAAAAGCCTAAAAAAGCAAAAAGTCAGACACACAAACATAGAGAGTCAAAGACACAAAAACACAGAGAAAGAGACACTTAAACAGAGGCTCAGTCACATAGACACGCTGAAAGAGATATAAAAAACACAAACAAGAACAGAGTTAGATATACAAACATGCTAACACAAAAATACACGGAGTCAGACACACAAAATCCCAAAGAAAGACAGAGAAACATGTAAGCTTCTATTCACTTGCAATACCAAGTTGGATGAGTGACAAAACCACATACAAAAAAACAAGGTCAGACACACAAGCACAAAAAGTAAGAAGCACAAGAATAAAAAGACAGACACAGAGAGGTGCACACTTATGCTCAGTCACCCAGGTACAGTGGAGGAGAGACAAAAAAACAAACGCTAAATCACAAAGTCAGACACAAAAAACCCAAAGTCAGACACATAAGAACCCTGTCAGACATACAAACATTTAAACACACAAACACACAAAGTTAGGCCTAAGAACAACACAAAAAAGACAAAGAAACATGCAAAAAGCCACTTAGTCACACAATCAAAGTGATAGAGAGACAAAAATACATACAAAAACACAAAGTTAAAAATACAAACACGAAGGATCAGACGCAAAAAACTAAAAGATAGACATAGAGACATGAAATCGGATGCTCAGTTATTTAGTCGCGGTTAAGAGAGGAAAAAAAAAGACACAAAAGAATATGTCAGACGCACATACACACAGAGTCAAAAACGCAAAAACAAAAGGACAGAAACAAAAACATGCGAAAAGACGCTCAGTCACACAGGCAAGCTGAGAGAGAGAGATAAAAACACATACAAAAACACAATGTTATATAACCGATCCCAAAGACCCAGTAACAGAAAAAGAAATAGTCAAAAAGACATGTAAACAGATGCTTGGTCACTCAAGCCTGGTGGGAGAGAGAGAAGAAACATATACAAATATACAAAGTGAAATACCAAAACTCAGACAAATTCAAACAGACATACAATCAAACAGGAAATATAAGAGAGAGAAACAAAAACACAAAACCACAAAGAAAGACAAACAAACAAACAGATTCAGACATATGAAAACATAATTTCAGACACAGAGACATTAAAACAGACAGTCAGTCATACAAGCAAGGTGGGAGGGAAACAAAACAAACACACAAATAAAAGTCAGAAAACACAAACACAAAGAGTCAGACAGATAAAATCCTATGGTAGATAATATGACAGCCAAACATACTTTTAGTCACACAAGCACGATGGGAGAAAGAAAATTACACACACAAAACACAAAGTCAGATACAAACATGCAGAGTCAACTACACAATAAATACAAGGACAGGCAAAGAGCCATCCAAACAGACAACTAGTCACACAAGACATAGACAGACACACGCCAACAGACATTCAGTCACATATGCTCGCTGGGAGAGAAACAAATAACAAACAAGAAACTCAGTTTGTCAAATAAACACACAGAATCAGACGCATGAAAACACAAAGACAAAAGCAGGGAAATGTAAACTAAACCCGGTCAAACAAGCATGGTGAGAGAGAGATACAAAAAAAAAACACAAAAATGAAAACACAAAGTCAGACACACAAAAAAACACAGAGCCAGACACATAAAAACACATAGACATAATTGGATACATACCAACAGATGCTCAATCACAAAGCCACAGTGGAATGGAGACAAAAACACAAATACAATCACAGAAGAGTGCAAATAGACATTCAATCGTCAAAAAACGGAAGAAGAGAGACATTAAGCGCGCTCAAAAAACACGAGGTCAGACACAGAAAAAACACAGATTCAGGCACATCAAAACATAATAAGCGAGAGAGACAGACAAAAAACAGGCTCTCAGTCACAAAAGCAAGGTAGGAGAGAAGAAAAAACACTCAAAAACTTAAATTGAGACACATGAACACACAGAGTCAGACAAAAAAAAAACAGACACAAAGTCAGGCAAAAAAAGTCAAACAAGCAAGGTAAGAGAGAGAGGTAGAAAAACCTACAAATGTAGAGTCCGACATACATACATACAAACACACTAAAACACCCAGAGAGACACAAAAAAAAGACAAAGAAATACTCAGAAACACACAAAAACCACTCAGTTATATTAGCAAATTGGAAGAGAGACAAAAACACATACAAAAACCGAAAGTCAGACACACAAACACAAAGAGTCAGACGCAAAAAAACGCAAAAACTGACACAGAAGACATACAAACAGATAATCAGTCACACCGGATAGCCGAGAGAAAGATTAAAATACAAAGTCATACAACCAAGCACAATGAGTCAGAAACACAAAAAAAGGACAGACCTAGAGAAATGGAAACAGATGCTCAGTCACACAATCATTATGCGAGACAAAAGAACACACAAAACGCAAAGTCAAACACAAACACTCAGAGAACCAGACACAAAAAACACAAAGACATAGAGAGAGACATGCAAACAGACTCCCAGTCAGACAGGAACAGTGATAAAGTGACAAAAAACACACAAAAACAAAAATTCAGACACATAAATATACAAAGACAGACAAGGAAAAAACAGACACTCAGTCACACATCCAAAGAGGGACAAATCTGTAAGATTTCATTGTCTGAAACATTATCTGAAAAACATTCAATCACAGAAAAACATTGTCTGTCAAAAGACAGACAAACAAACACAGAGTCAAAAACACAAAAATTCCAAAGAAAGACACAGAGAAATGCTGACAGAAGTTCAGTCAGACAGGCATGGGGAGAGAGAGAGAGAGAGAGAGAGAAACAAACTCAAAAACACAAATTCAGAACAACAAGCGGGCAAACACTAGAACATGTTGAGAGAAAGACAAAAACAAACACACAAAGGCAAATAAATACTAAGTCTTACAGACAAACACAGAATCCGACATGCATAAAACACAAAACAGAGAAATGCAAACAGAAACTCAGTCACACAAGCATGATAGGAGAGGAAAAACACACACAGAACACAAGTCAGATATATAAAAATACAATGTCAGAAACGCAAAAACACAATGACAGACACAGAGACACACAAACATGTTCTGAGTCACACTGGTACGGTTAGAGACAGACATCAAAACAAACAAAAACACAGTCAGATATACAAACACACAGAGTCAGACACTCAAAACACAAAGACATACACAGAGACATGCATACAGACACTCAGTCACACCGGCTAGCCGAGAAAAGGTTAAAACACAAAGTCATACAACCAAACACACAGAGTTTGAAACACACAAAATAGGATAGACACACTGAAATGCAAACAGATGCTCAGTCACACAAGCTTGGTGGGAGAAAAAAACACACACAAAACAAAAAGTCAAACACAAAAACTCACAAAACCAGACACAAAAATAAATATAGAGATAGAGACTTGCAAACAGACCCTTAGTCAATCAAGAACAGTGAGAAAGTGACAAAAAAACACACAACAAGTTAGACACACAAAGACAGACACGGAAAAACAAAAACAGACTCTCAGTCACACAGCGAAGGAGAGAAAAAAAAATTGATAGAATCACATCAAAACACAGAGATAGAATCACAGAGATAGAGAGAGAGATAGAGTCACATTCGAAACATAAATTCAGACAAACAAGCAGAAAAACACTAGAACATGGTGAGAGAAAGAAAAAATAAAAACACACCGACAAAGAAATGCTAAGTCATACAGACAAACACAGAGTCCGACACACATAAAACACAAAACAGACACAGGGACATGCAAAAAGACGCCCAGTCACAAAAGCATGGTAGGAGAGGAAAAACACACACAAAACACAAGTCATACATATAAAGACACAAAGTCAGTCACACAAAAACTCAAAAACACACACAGACACATAAAAACAGGTGCTCAGTCACATAGGTACGGTGAGAGAGAGACAAAGCACACACAATCACAGTCAGACACGCAAACACACAGAGTCAAACACACAATAACACAAAGATAGACGCAGAGACATGCAAACAGACGCTCATTCACACAAGAACAATGGGAGAGAGGCGAAAAATATACAAAAGAACAAATTTAAAACACAGAGCACTCAGAGTCAAACGCAAAAAACCCAAAAGACAGACACAGAGACAGAAAATCATCCTGTCACGCAAGCTTGGTAAGAGAGGGACTGAAAACATATACCCAAAAATACAAGGTAAGACACACAAAACACAAGCAGACAGAGTTAGACGCAAAAACAAAAAGAGGGACACAGAGACATTGAAACAGCCACACTATCAAACAGGAAAGATAAGAGAGAGACAAAAAAACCCACAAACATACAAAATAAGAAACACAAACAGAGATTTAGACAAATAAAAACATAATTTCAGACATGTAGACTTGTAAACAGACTCTCACACACACAAGTAAAGTGAGAGAGAGAGAGAGAGGGGAGGGGAACATATTAAAAACACAAAGTCAGACACGGAGATATGCAAACAGACACTCAGTCATACAAAAACAATGGGAGAGAGACGAAACGCATACAAAAATAAAAAGTCTAATCATGATGTTGTTCTCTTACAAGAACACCTGCTCCCAAGTTGCAGTGTAAAATTTCTAAGGCGAAGTTCTCAACATGCTGTTTTCATCACGAATGCCCGACGTACACGAGGCAGGCCTTCTGGCGATCTTGCCTGTATAATTAAGCGATTTCAGCCTAGCTATTTGTCTCCTAGCTACTACCAATCCTCTTAACACTATCTTGCAATCCGGCTTGCAGACTTGATCATAATCAATGTCTTTTTGAACCATGATAGAAGATCTGTTTCTTCTTTCTCCTGCTATGCGAATGCCTGCGATAAACTAAAGACTCTCATATCTGATATTGAGCGTCTGAGATACAAGTGGGTGCTTAGAGGTGGCTTAAACTGTGACATCACCTTTTCCTCGACACGAATGGAAGCGCTTTTTCAGTGTCTACCCTCAGTATTTAAGGTCCTAACGAAAGACCTCAGTTTTACATATATCCTATGTCGTGGTTCTGTATCAAATTTAGACCACTGTATCTGTTATCATTCATTACAAACTTCAGCAATACATGTTGAAAAAGATGAGAGAGATTATGATCATTAACCTCTGTATTTTGATATTATGGTTACTTCTGACATATACTTGAACCAAACTTCAATGTCGCATGAGTGGTTTGAAAAACGTCATTTGTCTAGTGCGAACATGCCCCTTTACCTTGCTACACTTGGAACTCTACTGTCCACCGTACGTGTCCCTTTCCATCTTCTTTACAAAATGCGTATTGACAATGCTCGTGCTGATTTCAATCGCTATTACCGTGAAATTATCTTATGTATAAAGCAATCTGTAGATGCGGCCATCCCGCTGATCCGTGTCAGGCGGAATACCCAAAAACCAATTTGTAAGTGTGATCCTTTGCTGAAAAAGTCAAGAATAATGCCAAATCCTGGTTAAGAATCTGGTCTGCCTGGTGTCGACCTTCTTGCGGTACTGTGTTTGATCTAATACAAAAGAAAAAAACCCGAATATAAGCGCCATCTTCTTGCCGTTCGTTACTCCGGTAAAACTTTTCCGAAAAGTAATAGTGAGTGGCGAAAAGTGATAAATTCTGCCAAGATTTCGAATGCAAGTTCTAGTGATATTATATCTCGTCCATCTTGGATCAAACATTATTCAAAAATATTTTCGAAAGTTAATTATGCAGTACAAAAGCGTTTCTCATGTTTGCTTGAAAAAAATTTGCCGTCACGTTTATGTCAGAGATATGTGATTCCAGTTGAAAAGTGGGCTATTGTTAAAGGTATTAAGGGTTAATAAATCAAAATCTTTGGATATTGATTGGATTAGTGTTTTGAATCTTGTTCCGAATTCTATTGAACTGATGTCTCATCTCCAACTGTTTTTTCAAATGTGTTTGAGTAGTTCGTGTGTGCCCGAGTCGTTCTTATGAGGCAGCGTTACGTCACTTCTAAAAAAAGGAAAAGATCCGGTTTCTTGTAGTTCTTATAGGCCCATAACGGTAGCTTGTACTCTTAGCAAGCTTTTTGAACATCTCCTACTACCTTATATCACTAAGCTTGCACTAAATGAAGATAATCATTTTGGTTTTAGATCGGGGCTAGGCTGTCAGCATGCTCACCGTGCTTTGACCTCTTTATTAAAAGATGCCAATCACACTCGTCGCGTACCTCATTTCGCAACCCTTGAGTTTTCTAAAGCATTTGACAGTATTTGTCATACTCAAGCATGGACAGCATTATGCCAGAGAGGAGTAAATCCGTCGGTAATTCACTTGCTTCGTTTTTGGTACTCCCATTCTTATCTTCGTCTTAAGTCATTAGATATTTCTTATTTTGGTCATATCCCTGTTCGTTGCGATGTAAGACAAGGGAGAGTTCTTTTGCCGTATATTTTTAATGCTTGTATTGAAAATGTATTATCAAAAATATCGATTACGTGCCTACTAGGACCATCTGATATCTCATATCTGGCTTATGCGGATGACTTTCTTCTGATTAGTCAAACTGAGTCTGGTCGTGCCCGTTCAGTGAAGTCAGTTACTTCTGCTTTCTGCGATATCGGCCTGTACCTAAATATTGACAAGTGCGAGTTTCTTGTTTTGAACGGTAATAATTGTTCAGAATCACTATACTGCGGTGGTTTTAGTATTGCTCGTGTTAAATCGTATTGTTAGCTTCGTATAACAGTTTGCGATTCTATGAATGCTCTCCAGTCTCGTGCTGTCAAAGATAATAGTGATAAGCTGAGGCTCGGTTACACTAAGATAGTAGCAAATCGTGGACACTATAAGAGAAGAGCGCCAACTTGGCTTTACTCAAATTTTTGTGATCATTCTGTGCTCTTCTGTTCTGGTATTATGCCATTTCTTTTGACTGGTGATCTAAAACGTATTCGCATAAATAATTACCGGTACTGCAAATTTCTTTTATATTTACCTCGTTCTTACCGGAATACAAAACTGGTTAAAAAGTATTGTGCGAAAGATATTACTGGTGCTTTCAAAATTTATCTGCGAAGCTAGCTATTGAAGAACTTTATAGGCTAGGATACTTTATAGGCTAGGATGTTTTCATCGCCTTATCCCTCTTGTTTCTGTAAGTGATTAAATTTGTTTCTTTTGTATTACTTTTGCTGTTTTTCTTTTGTATTTTATTCCACTTAACCTCTGTTTTGTGAAGTGGGTGATAAATAATTTATTATTATTATTATGAAAGACATGCAAACATATGCTTAGTCATACAGGCTTGGTGTGAGAGAGACAATAAAGCACAAACACACAGTCATACACACAAACACACAGAGTAGGACACGCAAAAACTTAAAGAACAGACACAGAGCAAACTTAAACTCAGTCATAAAAGCTTGGTGGGGGAGAGACAAAAATAAACACAAAAAAATTTAAAAACACAAATAAGCAGTGCCAAAAACATAAAAAAAAACAAAGAAAGACACAGAAACAGGCAAACAGACATTCAGGCACACATGCACGCTGAGAGACACAAACACGAACAAAACACATAAAGTCAGAGGCACAAAAAGACAAAGTTGGGAAAACAAAAACAATAAGTGAGACGCAGAAATATACAAAAAGACACTCATTCACATTGGCACGGTGGGAGAAAAACAGAACATAAAAAATGCAAAGTCGGACACACGAAAACACAGAGTCAGACGCAAAATAATATATAAGCAAATATTTAGAAAGACACGTTCAGTCACTCATTATAACTCTGAGAGAGACCCAAAACACACACAAAAAAATGAAAACGACAGATGTAAACATAAAGACAGACACAAGGAAAAGCAAACAGACACCCAGTCGAACAAACATGGTGAAAGAGAGACAAAAAAAACACAAAGTTAGACACAAAAACAAGAAAATAGACACAGAGACATTCCAACAGACACTCGATCACACAAGCACTGAGGAAGAGAGACAAAACACACTAAAAAAACAGTCAGACACAAAAAAACACGAACTTAGAAATAGAGAAATGTAAACAGACCCTCAGTCAAACAGGCATAGTGAGAGAGAGACAAAAAATATACAAAAACAAAAATTAAGACATACAAACACACAAAGACAGGCACGGAAACATGCAAACAGACACTTAGTCAGACAGTCACGGATAGAGATTGACAAAAAACACAAAGTCAGACACTCAAACACAAAGAGTAAGACAAATAAAAATCTTAGAGACGAACAAAGAGACATGCTGACAGAAGCTATTTACACAAGGCACGACAAAGGAGTGGTAAAAAGAAATACAAAAACCCAAAGTCAGTCAAAACGAGAAATCAAAAGCTCAAACATGGTGAGAGATAGAAAAATACACAGCTACACACTAACTAAAAAACTAGGTCATACATAGAAGTACAGAGCCCAAAACAAAAAACAAACATAAAAACAGACACAGAGAAGTGCAAACAGACACTCTGTCAAGCAGGCATGGTAGGAGAGTTAAAAAAACAAACACAAAATACAAGTCAGATACATAAAAACAAAAAGGCAGACACACAAATCCATAGTTAGATACACAAAAAAAACAAAAAGACAGACACAGAGACAAGCTCAGTAAGACAGGTAAAACAGAAAGAAAAAAATGCACAAAAACACAGTTGGAAACACAAACACACTGAGTCAAACATCAAAAACACAAAGATAGACACAGAGACATGCTAACTTACGCTCATTCACGCAGCCACGATGAAAGAGAGGCAAAAAAACATACAAAAACACAACTGTCGAACCCAGAGCATTCAGAGTCAAACGCACAAAACCACAAGCACAGGCAAAGAGACATACAAAAAGACGCTCTGTGAAACATACATAGTGAGAGAGAGAGACTAAAAGCACACACACAAAAACCCAGAGTGAGATAAACGAACAAAAACTCAAGAAAACATAAAGTAAGAAATTCAAATGCACAGAGTCAGACCCGTGAAAACCTAACTTCAGACAGAGAAACATGTAAAGAGACTCTCAGTCACTCAACCACGGTGAGTGAGAGAGGAAAAAAACACATCCAAAACACAAAGTCTGGCACAGAGACTTGCAAACAGAAACTCAGTCATATGAGTACGGTAAGACGGAGACAAAACGCATACAAAAACAAAAAGTCTGACGCACAAATATGCAGATTACAATTAGCGACACATGCCAACAGACTCTCAGTCACACAAGCTTGGTTGGAGAGAAATAAATACACATAAAAAACATAAAGTCAGATACATGCAGACAGATGCAGAGGCATGCAAACAGACACTCGGCCACACAAGCACAAAGGGGGAGATAGAAAAAACGAACATTGAAACAAAAAAGTCAGATACACAAACACATAGAGTCAAACAAGGGAAAATATAATAACAGACAGAGAGATATAAACAAAACTCTCAGACACATAGGTCAGGCTTACAAAAACCTAAGAAAGAAACAGAAAAATGAAAGCAGAAGCTCTGTCATAGACACGGTGGAAGAGAAATAAAAACACAACAGAAAATGACACAGAGACCTGCAGACAGATGCTCAGTCATGCAGGCATGATGTGAGAGAGACTAAGAACAAACAGACAAAAGCCAAAGTAAGGCACACAGAACAGAAACCAACAGAGTCCGACATAAAAACCCAAATACAGACAGAAACACTTTCAAACCGACCCATAATCAAACAGGAAAGATAAAAGAGACATAAACAAAAACTCAAAAATCCCAATGTAAGACACACAAACACAAATAGTCAGACCCATGACAACATAATTTGAAACAAAGAGTCATGTAAACATACTCTCAGTCACACAAGCTCAGTGTGAGACAGACGAAAAAAACACATACAAAAACAAAAAGTCTGGCACAGACACCTGCAATCTTAGTCATGCTATTACGGTGGGAGAGAGACGAAACGCATTTAAAACCGAAATTTTAAACACACAAACACACAGAGTACAGAGTACAAATACAAAGACATGCAAACAGATTCTCAGTCAGACAAGTATTAAGGAGAGAAAAAAATACGCACAAAAAACAAAAAGTCAGATAAAACATGCGGAGTCAACCGCATAAAAAAAACTACAAAGACAGACACATAGACACGTAAATAGACACTCAGCCTCAAAAGCAAAGAGGGGGGAAGAGCAAAAACAAATATTGAAGCAAAGAGTCAGATAAACAAACACATAGAGTCAGACACAGTTAAACAAAATAACAGACACAGAGAAATAAAAACAGACTCCCAGTCGCATAAGCCAGACGCAAAGAAAACAAAGGATGAAGCAGAAAAATAAAAACAGATGCTTTGTCACAAACACGGTGGAAGAGAAACAATAACACTACAAATACTGACAAAAACATATGCAGACAGATGCTCAGTCACGTAAGCAGGGTGAAAGAGATACTAAAAAACATACGCGTCAGACATACAAACATACACACACACAGAGTAAAACACAAACAAACACAAAGAAACAAAGAAGGAAACAGAATCACGCAAACAGACTCTCTGTCACCCAAGCACGGTGGGAGAGACACATTCACCAAAAAAACCCAAAGTCAGACACACTAGCACACTGAGTCAAACAAACAAAGAACCCAAAGTGACACAGAAAAATATGCACACAGAAGCTCAGACAAACAGGCACGGTGAAAAAGAGAAAAAACACACAGAAAAACACAAAGTCAGAAACAAAAACACAAAAAGTCAGACAAAAAAATATAAAGTCAGACACAAAGACATGGAAACAGAAGCTCAGTCATAAAAGCACGGTGTGAGAGAGACAATAAAACACAGACAAAAAACGCAGTCATACACACAAATACACAGAGTAGGACACACAAATACATAAAGAACAGACACAGAGCAAATTGATGCTCAGTCATACAAGCTTGGTGGGGGAGAGGCAAAAACAAACACAAAAAAAATTCAAAAACACAAACAAGCAGAGCCAAAAACATAAAAAAAATAAAAAAAAACACAGAAACAGGCAAACAGACAGAAACAAAAAGAGAGACGCAAAAACACGCAAAAAGTCACTCATTCACTTAGGTACGGTGGAATAAAGACAAAAACATCAAAAACAGAAAATTTAAGTGAAAAAAAAAACAAATACAGACACAAAGACATGGAAACAAATTCTTACATACACATCCGTGCTAAGAGAGAGACAAAAAACAAACACAAGAACACAGTCATATATAAAAACTTACAAGCACACAAACACATCGAGTCAAACCACACAAAAGCTCAAAGAAAGACACAGAAACACGCAAATATAAACTCAGTCACACCAGAATTTTCGGAGAGAGACAAAACGGATACGGAAATACGTAAACACACACAAATGACACAATGTAAGACACAAATCGACACAGTTAGACATAAAAAAAGAGACACACAAACAGACACTCAGTCACAGAGGCATGATGCCAAAAAAGACAAAAACACCAATAAAAACGCAAATAATGACGCAAAAATAAACCAAATACAGATAGAAAGACATGCAGATGCTCAGTCAAACAGGCACGCTAAGAGAGAGACAAAAAAAAACACAAGAACACAGTCAGACATACAAACATAAAAAAAACTAACAGAGTCAGACACACAAAACGCTAAGAGTGACAAAGAAACACACAAACATATACTCAGACACACAAGCAAGTTGGGAGAGAGACAATGACAAATACAAAAACGCAAAATCAGACACGAAGACATGCAAACAGACGCTCATTCGCACAAGCACGATGGGAAACAGACAAAAAACATATGTAAAAGTACACATTTCAGACACACAGCTTTTAGAGTCAAACGCGCAAAACCACAAAGACAGACAAAGAGATATGCAAACAGGCACCCCTTCACGCAAGCAAGGTAAGAGGGACAATATAAACATACACACAAAAGCACAAAGTAAGACCCTAAAACACAAACAGACAGAGTTAGACACAAAAATGTAAGGACAGACACAGAGACATTCAAACAGACGCATAATCAAAAAGGAAAGATAAGACAGAGACGAAAAAACATATAAAACATTAAGTAAAACAAACAGAGTCAGAGACATGAAAAAATAATTTCAGACACAGAGACAAGTAAACAGAATCTCATTTACATAAGTTCAATGTGAGAGAGAGAAAAAAAGCCTACAAAAGCAAAAAGTCAGACACACAAACATACAGAGTCAAAGACACAAAAACACAGAGAAAGAGACACTTAAACAGATACTCAGTCACATAGACACGCTGAAAGAGAAATAAAAAAAAACAAACAAGAACAGAGTTAGATATACAAACAAACAAACACACAAATACACGGAGTTAGACACACAAAATCCCAAGGAATGACAGAAATACAAGCAAGCTTCTACTCACTTGCAATAGCAAGTTGGATCAGTGTCAAAACCACATACAAAAAAAAAGGTCAGACACACAAGCAAAAAAAGTAAGACGCACAAGAATACAAAGACAGACACAGAGAGATGAACACTTATGCCCAGTCACACAGGTACAGTGGAGGAGAGACAAAAAACACACGCTAAAACACAAAGTCAGACACAAAACACACAAAGTCAGACACATAAGAACACTGTCAGACATTCAAAAATATAAATACACAAACACACACAGTTAGGCCTAAGAACAACACAAAAAATACAAAGAAATATGCAAAAAGCCACTCAGTCACACAAGCAAGTGATAGAGAGACAAAAATATATTCAAACACACAAAGTTAAAAACATAAAAACAAAGGATCAGACGCAAAAAACTAAAAGATAGACCTAGAGATTTGAAATCAGATGCTCAGTTATTGAGTTACGGTTAAGAGAGGCAGAAAAAAAGACACAAAAGAATATGTCAGACGCACATACACACAGAGTCGGAAACGCAAAAGCAAAAGGACAGAAACAAAGACATGCAAACTGACGCTCAGTCACACAGGCAAGCTGAGAGAGAGATAAAAACACATACAAAACCACAAAGTTATAAAACCAATCACAAAGACTGATTAACAGAAAAAAAATAGTCAAAGAGACATGTAAACAGACGCTTGGTCACTCAAGCCTGGTGGGAAAGAGAAAATAAACACATACAAATATACAAAGTGAAAGACCAAAACTCAGACACATTTAAACAGCCAGGATTTCAAACAGGAAAGATAAGAGAGAGAAAAAAACCCACAAAACCACAAAGTAAGACAAACAAACAAACAGATTCAGATTTATGAAATCATAATTTCAGACACAGAGACATGAAAACAGACAGTCAGTCATACAAGCAAGGTGGGAGAAAAACAAAACAAACACACAAATAAAAGTCGGACACACAAACATGCAGAGTCAGACGGAAAAAATCCAATGATAGATAATAAGACATTCAAACATACTTTTAGTCACACAAGCACGGTGGGAGAGAGAAAAATACACACACAAAACAGAAAGTCAGATACAAACATGCAGAGTCAACTACACAAGAAATACAAGGACAGACAAAGAGCCATCCAAACAGACAACTAGTCACACAAGACATAGACAGACTCACACCAACAGACATTCAGTGACATATGCTCGCTGGAAGAGAAACAAAAAACACACACAGAAACTCAGTTTGTCAAATAAACACACAGAATCAGACGCATGAAAACACAAAGACAGAAGCAGGGACATGCAAAATCACACAAGCATGGTGATAGAGAGAGAGAAAAACAAAAAATGAAAACACAAAGTCAGAGACAAAACAGAGCCAGACACATAAAAACAAATATAGACAGACATGGATACAACCAACAGATGCTCAATCACAAAGCCACAGTGGAACAGAGACAAAAGAACAAATACAGTCACAGAAAAGTGCAAATAGACATTCAATTGCAGAAAAATTGAGGAAGAGAGATATAAGGCGCGCTCAAAAAACATAAGGTCAGACACAGAAAAACACAGATTCAGGCAGAACAAAACATAATAAGCGAGAGAGAGACATAAAAACTGTCTCTCAATCATACAAACACGGTGGGAGAGAGGAAAAAACACACAAAAACTTAAATTGAGACACATGAACACACAGAGTCAGACAAAACAAAAAACAGACACAAAGTCATGCAAAAAAAAGTCACACAAGCAAGGTAAGAGAGAGAGGTATAAACACCTACAAGAATACAGTCCGACATACATACATACAAACACACTAAAACACAAAGACAGACACAAAAAAAGACAAACAAATACTCAGAAACACACAAAAAGCACTCAGTTATATAAGCAAAGTGGAAAAGATACAAAAACACATAAAACACAAAGTCAGAAACACAAACACAAAGAGTCAGACACAAAAAACTCTAAAACTGACACAGAAGACATACAAACAGATAATCAGTCACACCAGCTAACCGAGAGAAAGATAAAAATACAAAGTCATACAACCAAACACAATATGTTAGAAACACAAAAAAAAGAACAGACACAGAGAAATGCAAACAGATGCTCAGTCACACAATCTTGATGCGAGACAAAAAACACACAAAATCAAACACAAACACTCAGAGAACCAGACACAAAAAACACAAAGACAGAGAGAAAGAGATGCAAACAGACTCCCAGTCAGACAGGAACAGTGATAAAGTGAAAAAAAAACACACAAAAACAAAAATTCAGACCCATAACCATTCAATGACAGACAAGGAAAAAACAGAAACTCAGTCAAACATCCAAGGAGGGACAAGTCTGTAATAAGTCATTGTCTGAGAATTGTCTGAAAAACATTCAATCACAGAAAAACATTGTCTGTCAAAAGACAGACAAACAAACGCAGAGTCAGAAACACCAAAATTCCAAAGAGAGACACAGAGAAATGCTGACAAAAGCTCAGTCACACAGCCATGGGGAAAGAGAGAGAGAGAAACACACTCAAAAACACAAATTCAGACCAACAAGTGGGCAAACACTAGGACATGGTGAGAGAAGACAAAAACCAACACACAAAGGTGAATAAATACTAAGTCATACAGAAAAAACAGAGTCCGACACACATAAAACACAAAACAGACACAGAGACATGCAAACAAAAGTCAGTCACACAAGCATGATAGGAGAGGAAAAACACACACAAAACACAAGTCAGATAGATAAAAATACAATGTCAGAAACACAAAAACACAATGAGAGACACAGAGACACACAAACATGTTCTTAGTCACACTGGTACGGTGAGAGACAGACATAAAAACACCCAAAAACACAGTCAGATACACAAACACGCAGAGTCAAACACATAAAAACACAAGGACATACACAGAGACATGCATACAGACACTCAGTCCACCGGCTAGCGGGGAAAAAGTTAAAACACAAAGTCATACAACCAAACACACAGAGTTTGAAACACACAAAAAAGGTTAGACACATTGAAATGTGAACAAATGCTCAGTCACACAAGATTGGTGGGAAACAAAAATACACACAAAACACAAAGTCAAACACAAAAACTCACAAAACCAGACACTTCAACAAATATAGAGATAGAGACATGCAAACAGACCCTTAGTCAGACAAGAACAATGAGAAAGGAACAAAAAAAAACACACAAAAAGTTAGACACACAAAGACAGACCACGGAAAAACAAAAACAGACTCTCAGTCACACAGCGAAGAAGAGAATAAATGCATTGATAGAATCACATCAAAACACGGAGATAGAATCACAGAGATAGAGAGAGATAGAGTCACATTCGAAACATAAATTCAGACAAACAAGCAGACAAACACTAGAACATGGTGAGAGAAAGAAAAAACAAATACACACAGTAAGACACACAAAGCACAAGCAGACAGAGTCAGACACAAAAACGAAAAAACAGACACAGAGACATTGAAATAGCCACACAATTAAACAGGAAAGATAAGAGAAAGACAAAAAACACAGATACATACAAAGTAAGAAACACAAACACAGAATCAGACAAATAAAAACATAATTTCAGAGATAGAGACTTCTAAACAGACTCTCACTCACACAAGTAAAGTGAGAGAGAGAGGGGGGGGGGGAAACGCATTAAAAACACAAAGTCAGACACGGAGATATGCAAACAAACACTCAGTCATACAAAAACAATGAAAGAGAGATGAAACGCATACAAAATAAAAAGTCCAGATACACAAAGACACATATTCAGACAAATTAAACGCAATGACAGATACAGAGACAAGCAAACAGACTGTCAGTCATTGAAGCAAGATGTGAGAGAGAAAAAATTCGCACAAAAACATAATGTCAGATGCAAACACGCAGATTTGACCATGCACAAAAAAACACAAAAACAGACACAGAGACTTGCAAACAGACATTCAGACATAAAAGCACAAAGGGGGAGAGAGAAAAAAACATTGAATCAAAAGTCAGATACAGAAACATATAGTTTCAGACACATGAAAACACAATAACAGACACAGATATATAAAACAGACTCTCAGTCACATAAGCCAGACACAAAAAAAAACTAATGATGGAAGTAGAAAAATAAAAACAGAAAGACAGATAAAGAGATAAGTAAACAGAAACTCGGTCACGCGAAACAAGAGTCAGACACATGAAAATACAATGACAGACACAGAGATATAAGAACAGACTCTCAGTAATATGAGTCAGACGCACAAAGAAACAAAGACAGAAACAGAGCGATCCAAACAGATGCT
Organism: Artemia franciscana; assembly: GCF_032884065.1. Classification (NCBI taxonomy): domain Eukaryota; kingdom Metazoa; phylum Arthropoda; class Branchiopoda; order Anostraca; family Artemiidae; genus Artemia; species Artemia franciscana. The sequence goes on from NW_027067641.1 coordinate 139,911, forward strand.
CAGTTAGAGTAAAACACACAAAAACTCAAACCAAGACACAGTGACATGCAAGCACAGGCTCAGTCACACAGGTAAAATAGAAGAAAGACAACAAATAAAGACAAAATCACAAAGTCAGCCACACAGTGCGAAGAGTCAAACGGACAAAAACAAAAAGACAAACAAAGAGGTGTGCAAACAGACGCCCAGTCACGCAAGCATGAGAGAAAGACTAAAAACAGACAAACAAAAACACGAAGTCAGAGAGAAAAAACACACAAAACTGACAAAGTCAGACGAAGAAAAGACAAGGACACAACTAGAGACATGCTAACAGACGATCAGTCACATAGGCACGGTGAGAGAGACAAAAAACACATAAAAACATACAAAAACACAAAGTCATATAAAAAAAACACACGGAATAACACACTCACTAGCTCTAGCAAAGAGGTGCTGAGTCACACAAATATGGTGTTAGAAAGATTTTCAATAAAGACAAAAAAAGAAGTCAAACACACAGAGTTAGACTCACAAAAACACAAAGACATATCTGAAAACAAAAAACAGGCACGGTGAGAGAAAGACAAAAGCACCAAAAACACAAAGTCAGCCTAACAAACAGTCCCAAACAAAAAAAGAAAGACGGAAAGAGAGATATGCAAAAAGATTTTCAGTTACACAGGAATGGTCAGAGAGAAACATAAAACGCACACAAAAACACAATATCAGGCACACAAACGCACAGAGCCTGACCCACTAAAACACAGAGACTGACTCAGAGACATTCAAAAAGATCCTTGGTAACACAGGGACACTGAGAGACAGAGAGAGAGAGAGAGAGGAGAGAGAGAGAGAGAGAGAAAGAGAGAGAGAGAGAGAGAGGGAGAGAGAAAGAGAGAGAGAGAGAGAGAGAGAGAGAGAGAGAGAGAGAGAGAGAGAGAGAGAGAGAGAGAGAGATAGAGAGGAACAAAAAACACACACAAGAACAGAGTCAAACATACAAACAAGCAGAAACATGGAGTCAGACACACAAAAACCCAAAGAAAGACACAGAAACACGTATACCTACACTCAGTCACAGAAGCAACTTGTGAGAGGGACAAAAATACTTACGATAACAAATAGTCAGACACACGATCACACAGAGTCAGATGCAAATAAAAACAAAGACAGATACAGAGAGATACAAAAATATGCTCGGTTACACAGGTACAGTGGAGGAAAGACGAAAACAAAAGAAAGTCAGACACACAAACAGACAAAGTCAGACACACAAAAGACAAAAACAGAGACACAGAGACGTTTATACAGACGCAAAGTCACACAAGTACGGAGGGAGAGGGAAAAACACACGTAAAGACACAAAGTTATGACAAACAAACACAAAGAGTCAGAGAAATAAAAACATAGTGACAAATATAAAGAAATAGTAACAGACTCTCAGTCTTGTGAAAAAGCATAGACACTCAACTCCAAGACACAAGCAAAGCAAGTTGAATTTTTTTTAGCCCAACTGTCTTAGTTTATAATTGCAAGTTCACTTGTATAACATCGAAGCAGATAGGAGATCCCTTTAGGCTTTTGATTGGACTCTTATTCCCTTTGCAATTTCAGTCTAACTTGGTCTTCAACTAACATTTAATTAAATTTTTTATTTGTCTAGCAAATGTTTAAGTTGATAAATTGAATCGATTGCCTTGCCTGACGCTCATTTTAGAATGGCCCATATTTTGACTTTAGATGCTTGTTTGCCTTTGATTCTAGGCGAAATTATAGGTCTCATGTATCAATTCTAAATTCTTGGTTCAACCTGCCTAAGACCATATATATTTGCTAATTTTCAAATAAATTTGCTCAACCCAGCTTGATGAACATTGTAGAACCTCCAATACATTGACTCTTGTTCGGATATTGACATTGTGGAGTAACATAATGGAAAATTTTCCATTATAATTGAAATTTTCAATCATAATGGAAGGACCCAGCGTGCCGAGCTGGGGAGACCCTCCAACAGTTGACTCTAGTTTGGCATTGGGGGGTGAGATGAGAGGTGTAGCATAAGTGGGAGATGGTAACGTCGGCAATGAATGGGGGGGAGTTAGTACCAGGTTTTTCTTCTCGCTCAATTGGACTATTTGTCTTTTCTTTTGCTACAATTAGCCATGACTTGATGCTCACAACTATTCCATTTTAATTCAAAAGCACGCTGAGAGAGAGAGGCAAAGGACATACACAGAAATGCCAAGATGGAAACACAAACACACGCAGTCAGATACACAAAAACACAAAGACAGACACAAAGATATACAAACAGACAAGCAGTAACAAAAGCACGGTGAGAGAGGGACGAAAAACACACAAAAAACAATGTCAGACCTACAAACATACAAAGACACAAACAAACTTAGTAACGTAGTGAAACACAAAAAACAAAGAAAGATCCAAAAACATGCAAACACAAACTCAGTCATAGAAGCATGGTCAGAGAGATTTAAAATCAAATATGAATACACAAAGTCAGACAGACATACACTTGTCACACGCACAAAAAGCCAAAAAACGGACACAAAGAGATGCAAACCTATTCTAAGTCACAAAGGCAAGGCAAGAGAGAGACAAAAAACACAGTAAGACACACAACAACAAGGGGTCAAACACACAAAAACACAAAGAAAGACACAGAGACATATAAACAGATGCTCAGTAACACATGCAAGGTGAGAGAGAGACAAAAAACACAGTAAGGCACAACAACACACAGTGTTAAATACATAAAAACACAAAGACAGACACAGAGACATGTAAACAAACGCTCAGTCACACATGCAAGATGAGAGAAAGACAAAAAAAACAAACAAAATCAAAACTTAAAACATACAGTTCGAAGAATCAAACGGATAAAGCACAAAGACAGACACAGAGACTTGCAAAACTATGCCCAGTCACGCAAGCTTGAAAGAGAGACCACGAACAGAAACACAAACATACAAAGTCAGAGAGGCAAAAAACACAAACTGACAGAGTCAGAAAAATAAAAATACATAAATAGAGATATGCAAACAGACACTCAGTCACACAGGCAAGATTGGAGAGAGACCAAAAATACATACAAAATCACAAAGTCAGACACACAGTACGAAGATTCAAAAGGAGCAAAACACAAAGACAAACATAGAGACATGCAAACAGGCCCCCTGTCACGCAAGCATGAGAGAGAGACTAGTAACACGCACACTAAAACACATAGTCCGAGGGACAAAACAGGTGAACTGACAGAGTCAGACTAACAAAAAGACAAAGAAAGATATAAAGACATGTAAACAGACACAAAATCCAGCAGGCATGATGGGAGGGAGTCATAAAAACACACAAACACACAGAGTCAGGCACATGAAAACATAATGACAAACACAGAGACATGTAAACAGACTCTCAGTCACACAAGCATGGCAGGAAAGAGAAAAAACACACATAAAAACATCAAGTCAGACAAAGAAACATGCAAGCAAATACTCAGTAAAACAAGCAGGGTGAGAGAGAGATTAAAAACACTCTCAGAAACACAGCCAGAAATACAGACGTACAAACACACAGAGTCAGAAAAACCAAAACCCAAAGAATGGCACAGAAACACGCAAATAGACACTCATGTAAGTAAGGTGGAAGATAGACAAAAACACATGAAGAAACATACTTTCAGACCCAAAGCATTCATTGTCAAACACACAAAAAACAAAGACAAACACCGAGATATGCAAACAGATGTCGAGTCTCGTAAGCCTGGTGAGAGAGTGACTAAAAACACACATACACAAACACAAAGACAGACAGACAATACACACATACTAAGAAAATTAGACACAAAAAACATAATGACATACACAGGGACATTCAAACAGACGGACAATCAAACAGGCATGATAGAAGAGAGAAAAAAACACAAACTCAGACAGACAAGCAAACAGAGTCAGAAACATAAAAATATAATGACAGACACAGAGAAATGTAAAAAGACTCTCCGTCACACAAGCATTAAGAGAGAAAGAAAAAAACACAGAAAAACACAGTCAAATATACCAACATTAAAACAAACAATCACCCATAGTAAGACACATAAAAACGCAACGAAAGAATCAAAAACAAGCAAACAGACATTCAGTTACACAAGCTTGGTGGAAGAAAGACAAAAATAAATACAAGGACACAAAGTGAGACAAACAAACCCACAGATTCAAACACGCAAAACACCAAGACCAGAACAGAAACATACAAACAGACACTCAGTCACAAAAGCAAAGAAGGAGGGAGAAAAACATTAATGAGAACAGAAAATCAGACAAACAAATACACAGAGTCAGACACATGAAAACACAGTGACATTCAAAGAGACATGCCAACAGAATCTCAGTCACGCAGGCAAGGTGGGAGACACGCAAAAAAACACACAAAAAATATAAAGTCAGAAACACTAACAGACAGAGTTGGACACACAAACACACAAAGACAGACATAGAGACATGTGAAGATATACTCAGTCACACAGTCATGGTGAGAGAGACAAAAACACTCAGAATTTCACAGTCAGACATGAAACGTACAAACACACAGAGTTGGAGAGACAAAAAACACAAGAAATTATCAGAAACAGGCACTTAGTCACACAAGCACGGTGGGAGAGAGACTATTATACATGCAGAGACACAAAGTCAAACAAACAGAGTCAGACGAAAAAAAACAAAGACAGACACAGAGACATGAAAACAGACGCTAGATCACAATGGCAAGCAGAGAGAAAGACAATAGATAAATAGAAAAACACAAAATCATACACACAAACACAGGGAGTCACACACTCAAAAACAAAAAAAAGACACAGCAAACAGATGCTTAGTCACACAAGCATGGTGTAAAAGAGACATAAAGCACCAACAAAGAACGTAAGGTCACAAAAACACAAGGTTTAGACTCACAAATACAGACATGGAACCACGCAAACAGACACTCAGTCACAAAAGCAAAGAGGGAGAGAGAAATAATAGTTATGAAAACACAAATTCAGACTCACAAACACAAAGAGTTAGACACATGAAAAAATAACGACATTCAAAGAGACATGCCAACAGACTATCAGTCACACAAGAAAGGTGGGAGATATGCAGAAAAACACTCCAAAAATATAGAGTTAGAAACACTAACAGACAGAATCGAACACACAAACACACAAAGACAGACACAGAGACATGTAAACATATACTCAGTCACACAGTACTGGTGAGAGAGAGACAAAAACACACAGTCAGACATACAATCATACAAACACACAGAGTTGGACAAGCAAAGAAAAACAAAAGAAAACATTCATAAGCACGCAAACAGGCACTCGGTCACACAAGTAAGGTGGAAGATGGACTAAAACACATACAAAGACATAAAGTCAGACACACAGAAAAACAGAGTCAGAGACAAAAAAACAAAGACAGACACAGAGACATGAAAACAGTCGCTCAATCACAATGGCAAGTGGAGTGAAACATTAAATACATACAAAAACACAAAGTCATACACGAAAACACACGGATTAAGACACTCAAAAATACACAAAAAGACACAACAAACAGATGCTTAGTCACACATGCATGTTGTTAAAGAGACATAAAGCACAAACAAAAGAAACGCGAAGTCAAACACACAAACACACAGAGTTTAGACTCACAAAAACATAAATAAAGACACGGATCGACACAAACAGACACTCAGTCACACAAGCACGGTAGGAAAGATGGAAAACAAACAAAAACAGAGTGAGAAACACAAAGACACAGAGTCAAACACACAAAGACAGACACAGAGACAAAAAACAGATGCTCAGTCAAACAGGACAAAAAACAAACGTAAAACAAAGTAAGACCCATAAAAACATAAAGATAGACACACTCAAAACACAAAGACAGACACAAAGAGCTGCAAACAGACACTTACTCAACTTAACACGTTAGGAGAGAAAAAACACAGACATGCAAAAAATTCAGACACAAAAAAACCCGTCAGGCCCACAAACAGAAAGTGTAAAACACACAAAAACACAAAGATAGACAGAGAGACATACAACAGACACTCAGTCTCACAGGCATGGTGGGAGAGAGACAAAGACATACAATAGTATGACGTCAGACTCACAGCAAATAGAGTCTAACGCACAAAAATACAAAGACAGAAACAGAAAGATGAAAACATGTGCCCAATGACTTAAGCATGGTAAGCGAGAGACCAAAAAGCACGCACACAAAAATGCAAAGTCAGACTCACAAAAACAAATAAACAGAAAGAATAAGACACATAGAACCACAGAGACAGACTCAGGTACATGAAAAGAGACGTACAATCAAACAGGCATAGTGGTTGAGAGACAAAAAAAAACACAAAAAAAACAAAGTTAGATACAAGAACCCACAGTCAGACCCAAAAAAAAACACAGAATTAAATTTACAAAAACAACAAGATAGACACAGAGACTTGTGAAGAAACACTCGGTCACACAAGCAAGCTGGGACAGAGTCAAATAAAACACACAAAAACACAGAGTTGTACACACAAACGTAGAGAGCTTAGATACAAAGAACAGAACTTAGACGTGCAAACAGATGCTCAGTCACACAAATATGGTGGGATAGAGACAAATTGCACACACAAAAAACAAAAATTCAAACACACAAACTTTCAGTGACAGACACACAAAAGAACACAAAGACAGACACAGAAGTATGTAAACATACGTCCAGTCGTTTAAGCGTGGTTCAAGAGAGACCAAAAAAAACACACAAACATGAAATCAGACATACAAAGCGCAAACAAAGACAGAATTAGACCCACAAAAACAGACACAGAGACCTGCAAACACACACTTTCGGTCACACACACAGTAAGAAAGACAAATAGGCACGGTGGGAGAGAGACTAAAAACACAGATAAAACACAGAGTCAGACACACAAACACAAAGCGTCAGATACGTGAAAACACAAAGACAGACATTCGCTCTTGTTCTTTCATTCTAGTAGCTTAGGCTAACCTAACTTATATACGCAGGGTAGGTTAGCTTAAATTATATTAAATGGCATGTCATCTTTGTGTATTGTCTCTCTCCGAGCGTTCTTGTTTGACTGAGAATTTTTTTGCATGTCTTTGTATCTGTCTTTGTTTTCTGTGTGTCAGGCATTATGTGTTTGTTTGTATGGCTTTGTGTTTTTATTTGTTTTTTTCATCTCTCTAACATCGTGCCTGGTGACTGATTGTCTGTTTTTGTGTCTCTTTGGCTGTGTTTATGTTCTTTGTGTGTTTGACTCTGTGTGCTTTTCTGTCTTACTTCTTGCGTTTGTGTTTGATTTTTGTTTCACTTCCACTGTTCTTGCGTGATTGATTGTCTGTTTTCGTATTTCTATATCTCTCTTGTTTTTTTGGGCGTCGGACTTTTCAGTTTTTATCACTTTCCCACCGTGCCTGTGTGATTGACCATCTGTTTGCTTGATTGTCTCTGAGCCAATCTTTTCTTTTTTGCGTGTGTGACTCTTTGTGTTTGTGTGTTTAACTTCGTGTTTTTGGTTGTGATTTTTGTCTCTTTCCCACCATGTTTGTGTGAATGAGCGGGTTTTCGCATTTCTTTTTGTCTGTCTTTGTTTTTGTTTTTGTGTATTTCTGACTCCGTGTGCTGTAATTTCGCTTTTTTTGTGTTAATTTTTTTTTGTCTATGTCCCACCATGTTTGTATGACTTAGTATCTGTTTGAATATTTCCCTTTGTGTTTTTTGTGTTTTTTTTTGTGTCTGACTGTGTTTGTGTACATGACTTTTTATTTTTTGTTTGTTTTTATCTCTATCCCAGGTTGCATGTGTGACTATGGCTTTTTTGTGTGTTTCTCTGTCTGACTTTGTATTTTTGTGGGCCTGACTTTGTGTATGTGCATATTTGTAAGTCTGATTGTGTTTTTTATTTTTTTCTCTCAACTTGCCTGTTTGACTGAGTATTTGTTTGCATTTTCTGTGTCTTTCCTTTTATTTTTGTGTGTCTGACTCCGTGTGTGTCTTTCTGACTTAGTCTTTTTTGTGTGTTTTTTGCCTGTCTCCCACCATGCTTGTGTGAATTATCATCTGTTTGCTTGTCTCTGTATTTTTCTTTGTGTTTTTGAGTGTCTGACTCTATGCGTTTGTGTGTTTTATACTTTTCGTTTTTAGTGTGTGTGTTTTTTTTTGTCTCCCTCTCACCATGCCTGTGAGACTGGACGTCTGGTTGCATTTCTCTATGTCTGTTTTTGTGTTTTCATTGTTCCTCTTTAACCGTTCTCGTGTGACTGAGCGTCTGTTTTAGTTTCTCTGATTTTGTCCTTGTGTTGCTTGCGTCTGATTCTGGGTATTTTTTTTATTTGTATGTGTGTGTGTGTATTCTATCTCTCTCCCACCGTTCTTTTATGAATTAGCGTTTCTTTGCATGTCTTTGAGTTTGTCTTTGTGTATTTTCTGCGTCTGACACTTGGTGCTAATGTGTTTTACTAGGGGATTTTCGTCTTTATTTCACCGTGCCTGTTTGACTGAGCAACTGTTTGCATGTCTCTTTGTTTTCCTTTTTGTTTTTGTGTGTCTGACTCTGTATGCTTGTGTCTTTGTGTTTTCGTGTGTCTGGATTTGCGTGATTTTGTGTCTGACTTAGCCGTTTTTGTCTCTCTTCCAGCGTGCCTATTTGACTGAATGTCTGTTTGTGTGTCTCTTTTTTACGCCTAACTGTGTCGGTTTGTGTCTTACATTGTTTGATTTGTGTGTGTATGCGTCTTTCCGTATCCGTTTTGTCTCTCTCCAAACTGGCTGTTGTGACTGAGTTTATGTTTATGTGTTTCTTTATCTATTTTTTTCTTTTCGTGTGTCTAGCCTTGTGTTTGGGTTTCTGACTTTCTATTTTTGTATGTGTTTTTGTATTTCTCTCACCATGGTTGAGTGAGGGAATGCCGCCTCGCGGTTTTAAGCGTCTGTCATTGTATTTTTTTGTGTTTAACTGACGGTTTTGGGTGTTTTTATTCTTGTGTACCTGACCCTAGTTTTTTATTTTATTGGTCTTTCTCCCACCATCCTCTTTTGACTGAGGGTCTGGTTGCATATCTCTGTGTCCGTCTTTTCGTTTTGTAAATCTGACTCTTTATGTTTTTTTTTTATTTTGACTCTTAATTTGTGTTTTTGTGTGTGTTGTTGTATGTCTCCAAGTGTGCTTCTGTCGCAGAGCGTCTCTTTGCTTGTCTTTATGTCTTTCTTTGCGTTTTAGTTTGTCTGACTCTATGTGTTTGTGTGTATCTCTTTTTTTATTTTTTTGTCTGATTTTTTGTTTTTGTGTGTTTTGTCTCTCTCTCTTACAATGCTTGTTTGAATAGGCGTCTGTTTACATGTCTCACTGTCTATCTTTGTGCCTCCACGTGCCTCACTCTATGTGTTTTTATATCTGACTATGTATTTTTATGTGTGTTTATCGTCCCCCCGTGCTTGTGTGACTTTGCTTCTATTTGCATTTCTCTGTGTCTGACTTGTCTTTGTCTTTCCCCCGACCTGCCCCGACCCTGTGACTAAGCTTCTTTTTGCATATTTCTGTGTCTGTCTTTGTGTTTTTGTGTGTCTGACTCTGATTGTTTGTGCGTCTGACTTTGTTTTTTTCCTTTTTGCTTTTTGTCTCTCTTGAGTGACTTGGCGTCTTTTTGCATGTCTCTGTTTCTCTCTTTGTGTTTTCATGTGTCTGATTCTGCGTGTTTCGAGTGTGTTTATTATCTTTCTCCCAACGAACATGTTCGAAATAGTGTCTACTAGCGTGTCTATGTTTCTGTTTTTGTGTTTTCGTGTGTCTGACTTTGTCAAGTTCAAGCTCTTTTTATTATCAATATAATTCCTTTTATAAATAAAAACATCCCAAAGGGCTCAAAGACCCGTTATTTGGGAAAAAAAAAATAAAAATAACTATTGAATACATTCAAACTTAAAATATATTTAGATTATACTCACCAATCGACACCCGAGTACAACTGGTCTCGGCACAACCTACTTACAAAAATACTAAACAAAAACAATAAAAAATATGCATATACATAAAGGAACCAATACTCACATCATCCAGCTCTAAATAATTAATATCATTCTAAATAATACATTAAATAAATTAAAACTAAATCATTAAAGAATATAAATAACTAATTAATATTTTAATTTAATTCAATTTTTTAATCGAAAATTTCTTTAACCGTCTCTTAAAGGAGCCTTAGGCACAGGACCGTCAAGTCCCAACAGGAATGGAGTTCCAGGCACACCAAACGGCAACTATCAGATCAAAGTCTGAGCACATTTCAAGGGTGGATAGTGATAGCACATCATCCCTATTGTGATTTTGTGTGTGTCTTTTTTGTCACTGTCTCCGAATGCTTGTTTGACTGGGCATCTGTTTGTATGCATCTGTGTCTATCATTGTGTTCTCACGTGTCTTACTCTATGTAAATGTGTCTGTTTGCATATCTTTGAGTCTGTCTTTGTGATTTTTCTGTTTCTGATGCACGGTGTTAATATGCTTGACTTTGTAGTTTTCGTCTTTATCTCACCGTGCCTGTGTGACTCTGTTTTTGTGTTTTTCTTTTGCTTCTTTCCCACCATGCTCTTGTAACTGAGGTTTTTTTTGTATATTTCTTTGTCTGTCTTTTTGTTTTTATAGGTCTGACTCTGTATGTTTTTATGTCTAACTTTGTGTTCTTGTTTGTGTTTTTGTTGCTTGAGTGTTTGTTTGCATGTTTTTATGTTTCTCCTTGCGTTTTTGTGTGTCTCAGTCTATGTTTGTGTGTCTCACTTTTTTTATTTTGTTTGTGTGACCTTTTTGGCTTTGTGTCAGCGTGCTTTTTATGTCTTTCACCATGCTCGTTTCACTAGGCGTCTGTTTGCATTCCTCTGTGTCTATCTTTGTGCTTTTATGTGTCTCACTCTATGTGTTTTTATATCTGACTTTGTATTTTTATTTTTATTTTTCGGCTCTCTCCCTCCGTACTTGTGTGACTTTCCTTCTATTTGCATTTCTTTGTGTCTCACTAGGTTTTTTGTCTCTATACCATCCTACCTCTGTGACTAAGCATCTGTTTGCATATTTCTGTGTCTGTGTTTTCGTTTATCTGACTTTGACTGTTTGTGGGTTCAACTTTGTGTTTTTTCTTTTTGTTCCTATTGAGTGACTTTGGGTCTTTTTGCATATCTCTGTGTCTGCCTTTTTGTTTTCATGTGTCTGACTCTTCCTGTTTTGCGTGTGTTTTTTGTTTTCTCCCAGAAAACCTGTTTGACCTGTTTGGACGTCTGATTGCATGGCTATGTTTCTGTCTTTGTGTTTTCTTGTGTCTAACTTTGTGATGTTGTGTTTGTCTTTTTCTCTCTTACTCCCTCAATGCTTGTTTGATTTGGCGGCTGCTTGCATATCTCTATTTCCATATTTGTACTCTTTCGTGTCAGATTCTATGTCTTTTTTTTGTTTCTGACTTTGTGTTCTTATGTGCATTTTGGTATCTCTTCATTTATGCCCCTGTGACTGAGCGTCTGTTTGCATGTCTCTGCTGCTGTCTTTGTGTTTTCTGTGTTTTCGCCTCTGTGTGTTTGTGTTTCTTACCTTGTATTTTTTGTGTGTGCTTTTGTTTTTCACTCACACTACTTCTCTCACTTGTGATTTTGTGTCTATTTTTGGGTGTCTGACTGTGTGTTTGTGTATTTAACTTTGTGTTTTTCGTGTGTTTTGTCTCTCTTCAATCGTGCTTTTGTGACTGGGCGTGTGTTTGCTTGTCCCCGAGTCTGTCTTTGTTTCTTTGTTTGTGTCTATTTCTCCTGTTTGGTCTTAATTTTTGTAAATTCATATGGATATATAGGGCGTGGCTATGATTTATATATATTGGTCTTGATTTTAGAGGTTGCCCATGATTTCTATAGTTTGGTCATGAATTTTCTCAGTTTTTTTTTCGATTTCTATATGCTTGGTGTAATATCTAGGGTTTGTTCTGGGTTTTGTATGTTGTGGAAATAAGGAAAAGATTTGTTTTAGCTCTTCAAATAAATATATTGGTCTTGTTTCGTTTATAAATTTAATTTTTACTGGAAAAAAAAGTGAACAACCCTTAGGAGCTATACAGTGTTGCAGGAAACGCATCACGTCACACGGAAAATCACAGGGGAGCCACAGGTCAGTAATATGTTGCTACGGTGGCGTAAATTATCCAGAGTCATCAGAAGAAACTCTATTAGGGATTTTTTTACTAAATTTAAATGATCAGTTCCAGTTTAACTAGATTTTTTGTAGGAAAATCTTTTAAGAAAGCTTAGGTGTGATAATATGAACCAGATGGTGTCACCTGTCATTGGCAGTTTGCCATAGTGGCATGAAGTGTTATGGGGGAATCAAGTTTGGGGTTTGATTGCTAATTTGTGAACCATTGGATATAACACGTGGTTTTTAACAAGAAAATACTCGAAAAATATCGTAGGAATCTAAAAGGGTGCTAGAAGTTTCTAGATTGGCCGTTCGCAGTAGACTGGCCGTCACTTTGGCCAGTCAGAGTATGCCACAGTGGCGTGAATTACAACTGGTATACTACGTTGAGGGGGGCTGTTAAGAACACGAAACATTGAATTTATCCTATGATTTTTAACAGGCCAAAAGCTGTAAAAATGTCTTAGGAATGATGAGTGGAGGGGCTGCCAGAAAGTACCTGATGGTCAATCATAGTATGGTGTGGTGGTGTGAATTGAGATGGTGTATTATAAAGGGTTGGCTTGCAAGTATAAGAACCATTAGATTTGTATCATATTTTAAACAAGAAAACATCTAGCAAATGTTCTATGAATGATCAAATGGTGTTAAAAGGTGCTATAAGGGGCAGTAACATTGTATCATGGTGGTTAGAATCTACTTTTGTATCATGGAGTGTTGGCTTGTGAAAACATGAGCCATTGGGTCTAATGCATGATTTTTAGCGACAACATATCTTGAAATGGACTTAGGAATGATTAAAGGGTGTCAGGTGGTACCAAAGATTTATTAATAATTTGACATAATGACGTGAATTGCGATGGTGTATGACGGAGTGTTGAGTCAGAAAACATAAATCAATGAATTTTAAGCATTATGTAATCAACCAAATATCTGAAAATATGTCAAGGAATTATAAGGGGGAGACAGAATATTCAAAAGAGTCTGTTAATGTGTGGAGTGATGGTTTGAATTGAGATAGATTATCACGGAGGGATGGCTTGCAAAAACAGGAATCAGCGGACTTAACCACTGATTTTAACGAGAAATCATCTGAAAAATGTCTTATGGATGATGAAAAAATACCAGAGAGCCAGTCTTAGTGTGATATGGGGGTGTGAACTGACCTGGTTATATCACGGAGATATGGCTTGCAAAAAAACATGAAACATAGGATTCAAACTATATTTGTATAATGACAATTTCTAGTAAAACTTTCTTAGGAATGATGATATGTATCAGAAGGGTACCAAGGGGCAGGCAAATATTGCCATGGTGCCAAAAACCTCTTGAGCTAACATGCTCTACCACTTAAAGTTAAGGTGGGAGGTGTTTCATAGATTTTTGCGGTAGAGGAGGGACTCAATTCTAGTAATCAGTCAAAGGACATGAGAGATTTTCATTAGAAATGCTCTGAAAAACCTCTTAATTATGCTTGAATTTCTCTCTAATAACAACTCATCTCCTCTGAAATTGCATGCTAGGATGGGATAGATACATATTGTCACGTCGTTGTGAATATGAATAGTCTTGGCTTAATGAAACTCGGCATTTTCATTAAAAGCTCTAAGAAATACTTCTTACTAGGGATTAAATTTACCTCTGATACCAATCCCTCCTCCCTGAAATTGCTTGCTAGGCTTCCCACCTTACTTTAATTTATGGTTCTTTTTGCTTATAATTTATCTTTTATAATTTTTTCAGACTTTTTTTCGTTGTTGCGTTTTAAGTGCTTTTTCAGTGTTTTAATCAAGTCTACTTCCCTTAGTTTTCTTGTTTAAGGATTAAACTGTGATACTTAATCACTTACGTATTAAAAATCTAAAGTCAATGAAATATAATATCTGCTATGTAACGTATCTAACTCATGTTGGAGCACTAATGTAATGTATGTATCCAGAATTTTTCAGGCCTGAGTAATTGTTTAATATATTATGTTTTATTTTTCTTTTTTCTCCTTTCTTTTTGTACATTTAATGAGCTAGTATTATTGAGGATTAAAGTAACAAGAATGTAGTTGCTATTACAGGCCAGAACAGCCTTTTTGCGACTAATAGGTATATGTGTGATATAAGGGTTTTAAATAAAAATCTGCCAACTTACCTACCTACCTACTACCAGGTTTGAACCTGGGCTTAGGTATTAACCTCTATGTTAATCATAGGAAGCTTGTCAAGCAAAAGATTTTAAGGGACTATTAGCGCATAACCCAACCAAAAAGTATTTTTGAATTTTCTGTATACTTTTATCTGAATCGTATAGTACTTAAGTAGACTAAATAACTTATTAGTTGAAATCTGTGACGTTTTTACAGGTAAAATTCTTTAAAGGAAAAATGGTCACTTTCAGATATATTAGGTTTCTTATATGTCCATAAGGGATGCGATAATTTCATTTCTTAGTAACTAGGCAACTTCATTGTATTTAAGCCGAGCATAAATGCCCCCCCCCCCTGCAAATAAAGTTACAAAAGGATCTATAACAGGCATAATGGGGGGAGATATTTGTTTATTTCGTTAATTATCTACTAATTATAAAAAGGGTAATCAATATCTGACAAAAAAACTGTTATCCCTTACTCAAGCAATACCACTTTTGTTGATTTTAAAATAGTCCCAGTCACTCTACAATCCTAATTTTTTGAATACAGATTAGTATACTTTTACCCAGCATAAAAATAAATTAGGCTACTCCAAAAATAATCCTCAAATAACAACAGACGATCCATAAGTTAGCTGAGGTTGGTGATTTTAGCAGTTTTGATTTAAACGAAGCAGCTAAACAACACAGGTTTGGCCTTTCTTTACCGTAATGCCAGTTTTCCTCCTATATTCTTTGAAAACTTAACTGACTATAACAAGATCTGATTACATTGTGGAAACAAATTTCTAAGAAAAGCTCACCTAAATCTACTTTACCAGTAGGATCTTCATCAGGGTTATGTTTAAAACCAAACCTGTATCAATTCTCTTGTAACCAAGATCAGAATTTTTAAGGTCCCCTTAAAAAAAAAATTCTGAACGAACTGGTGCTAATTAACTACATTCTCTTGACAGCCCATATCCATAACTCGTAACTTGCTGATATCTTAGAATATAAGCCTGCAAGGAACAAGCTAGAATGCTTGCAATTAGGTAAGGTCTCCGCTGATTTTAGAAGAAGAAAAATATAGGTTTTTTTCTCAATTGTATGAAATTTCATTTGCTTAAAGAGTACAATAAAAATGGGCTCGGCTGATGATAAATCGAGAAACACGTATCAATGACTAATAATTGCAGATGAAACATTATTTTCTGTCCCAAAGTTACAGGTAAAAGTGATATTCCAATAAGTGAATAATCAAGGTGACCTTTATCTTTCATTTTGAGCTTATATACTTTTTCCTTCACTATAATTCAAAACTTATATCACAAAATCATATCCCAAAAGTTTATCCAAATTTTTTCAATACTGGAGTAAATATTTTGTTTCTAGCTTTCTTACACAAGTGCTCTCTATATTATTTTTGTCTGATATAAATATTCTGTTTGTTTAGATTTTAACTTGTGTTCCAAAATTATTTTAATTTTTTGTGATTGAATATAGTTGATCCTATTTGTTACATACTTCCCTAATTAAGAAGTGACTTTCTCGTCTCTCAAAATTTTAATTTTAAAAGAAAATTTTAGTAATTGAACGGATTTCATTCACCTCAGGGTTGATGTGAAGGGTACTCTTTTTCTTTGAAATAACTAAAAATTTGATACTCTGAGAGTGAACTCCTGTGTGGCGATACGAGGCAAACACTGACAGTTTCATAGTTGTTTGAACTACAGATTATAATACTCACATATTCATCTTTCTTTTGTGAATTACCTCTACGGACGAAATACTTTTCCCGGGCACTACCGAGAGAGATAGCTTAAATAGGGCATCTAAGAAAAATACACGTTTAATTGTGTCTAATTTTGACTAATAATTTAAGCAATAGCCTGAGTGGTAAAGGAGAATGAACAAGCACCATTAAAAGAATTGTTTTCTATGTATGATTTTTAACATTTTCATAGAATATGTTCGTTTAATTTTTTTGAAAAAATATGGTTTTTTCAAGAAGTAATCGAGTCCATAAGAGGATTTAATCAAAATACCGAACTAGAAAGAAATTTTTTTTAGCCTGCTTATTTCTTTGAGATATCCAAGATTGGTTTGACCTTAGAAAAATATTAAGGCGAAATTACATCATGAGCACTCGGTTAGGGTAGTCATCAGATCCTTTGCCTAAGTGCTGGATAATCTGTTAAGTTGATATGTTTGATTTTTTATTACTGCTACTTTGTAGCAGTCATTGCTGGAAATAAAACAAACATAATTAGAATTTTTAGATGTAGTGAGATTAACGGAAAGAGTGTACATAGGTAATAGGCTGTTTGGAATAGTACTTATACACGAGTAAAAGAAAAAAAATTATAAAACCTATATTTTCATTTATTAGCTTATTTATTGCTCACTCTTATTATTAATTATTAAGTTCTCCATATTTTACAAATTTTAAATGTTCTTTTAAGAATATGGTAGGAACAAGCTATTCAGCTGCTCGAAACATCGAAGGCTCGAAAATTTGAGTAAAAAAATATTATGAAAATATATCATATATAAAATAGAGTAAAACTCACAAAATACCATGATTCAATAAAAAATGTAAGGATAAAATCCCTTAGAATATTCTACCTTATAATCCTTAATTATATTTTCAAGAGTGTGTAAACAGTTTATCTTATTAAAATATTTTAACAATATGAAAAAAGTAAACCACAATCCTGACATTTCACTGATTGTGTTTTTTCCGCCGTTCCTACACTCTACCTTAACAACAAGATCGCTACTAAGTATTTTCAAAAACAAGAGAATTCACAAAGTCTGGTAGTTTCTAACGTAGACTTTAGTCGTTTATTCCAATTAACGGTGATTTTGTATGTGGTTAACTTTATGCTGATAAGTTTTTATCTTAGAAAGCAAATGAATTTTGGTATATTTCAAAAATGTTTGTGTTTCATTTCTTTTGATTATATTTATAGCATTATTTACTTCTGTTTTTAGCGACATAGGAGTTCTTGTGCTTTATTGCCTCTTGCTTTGGGTTGACGGAAATAGACTATCCTTAAACAATTATACTTTGTAATTTTCTGTAGCAGCTCTTCAGCCCTAATTCATAAGCCTTTTTGACTTAGCATATGAAACTCGAAAACACAATTATTATGGTCAAAATTTGGGCAATTGAATTTTTTTCTGGCTAAATTTTAATTTTGAGGTATTCTGTGCACGCGTAAAGGTTGGCCCTGGATAACTTTGCATCAGGCTGACTGCTAAGTCCAATGGATTAAATGAAGGAGGGAAGGAATTATTCTTTCAGTAAAGGAATGCTGTTTTGGGCCCTTCTTCCTCCGCACCGGGTTAAAAACTGCTATTTTCTGTTGCATTCCCGATATTTCCTTTCTTTTCCTATTGGGGAAAAAAATCAACAAGACTGCACCAAATTTTTCTCTAGCTTCTCTCACTTTCAATGATAATCTTAACGCCTCAAAAATTAATGAAAATGCTTTAAAAATGTAGGAGCAGTAATTTGGCCCTTAAAACTACTTAGGAAGGGATTGGGAACTCCGTGGCTAGGCAAAATAGCCCAAATCTATTTTTTTATGACAATTGGTTTCTTTTGTTTGTTTTTTTATATGGCTTAAATATATATCAGGTTGTTTTGGAGTGTCTTAAGACACAAAAAAAACTTGTTTTTCTTTAATTAATAGACAATTCCTGTGCATTAATTTTTCTGTGCATAAACTACATCCCCGACTTTTTATTCTGTTTTATCTTCCATTTTGTAATTTTTTCTTTACTTTGCCTTTCTGAATCCCGTATTTTGCGCTGCTTGTTATATCGCTGTTTAATCCTTAACATTATTTCTTGTTTATATTGCTCTAGAATATAATATATTCGTTCTTTCCTTATTGACTCTACGAAAATTATGCGTCCTTCAAATGCTGTAAGAAGAAATGTTGTATGTAAGAGTCTTTTATGTTCTTTGAATTTGTAGATTCTACGGCAAATATTAAACACGGTAGACGGTACCAAATATTTAATGACCGCACCAATTATTGAATTCTCGTTTGGAATAAGTTATAGCAAACCAAAGACTAACAAATTCAATACAATATACTGTGGTATCTAGGAATGCTGTTATTCATTTTAAAGTAAAGATTAACATCTAGTAGTGTATAGGATTAAGTTAAAGCTGAAATTTCGTTGGGGCAACTGCCTCCTGGGAAATTAGGATTATCGTAGACTCCAGGATGAGAATTTGACAGAAAGTCTCCAGAAACATCTGAACACTAAACTTGAGATTTTAAAATTTGATAATGTGGAATATGGTTTGGATTATCTTAGGGAAAAATTTAGTGAAGGTGCTCATGATGTCCTAGGGAAAAAAGGAAAGGCTGCATCTAGGAATATTAGTGAAAATGGTTTATGCTTCATAAAGAGGAGAAGAGGTTTGCACAAGAATTATGTGAGTGATAGATCATATGAAAACAAAAGGAATGTAAAGAAAGTAGAGAAAGCATTAAAATATGAACTATGGTGGTTTGAAGTGGAGGCCTTTGAGCAAACTGCCTATGATCTGAAAGTTGCAGCTAGATGGCAAAATAGTAAAACATTGTAATGGAATATTATTAATTGAGAGGAAGTAGTCAAACCCGACTTGTACCAATTTCATATTAAAGATAGGAAACAATTAAAAAGAGATAGGTGGAACATTTTGAGACATACTAAACTTAGAAACAGTTGCAAAAAAAGATATACAAATATGAAAAAATTTTGTGATACCTTGGTTAGGAAAGAAGATTTGTTTTGTGGGGAAAAATTAGCGACAGTACAAAGAATATAAAAAAATACTAAGGCTCCAGGTGCTGATAGTCTGGTAAATGAATTTCTTAAATATGTTAGCTCTGAGGTTAGAAATAAGTTACTGAAGATTTTGATTTTGATTTTTGAAAAAGAGGAAGTATCTAACGATTATAGGAAAACCTTAATTGAACCACAGTAAAAGAAAAGTAATAAGAGTGAGTTTCGTAATTATCAAAGCATTAGTCTGGTTTCTGTAGGTGGCAAATTAATTAGTAATATGATATTCTTATACACGAGCCATACCCTAGTCAGAGTTTTAAGAGAAAATCAGTGTGGGTTTAGAAATGGTAGAGGGTGTGTCAACCAAATTTTCACCCTAAAGTTAATAATTGAGAAGTGCTTTCATTGTCAAACACCTTTGGTCCTCAGTTTTATTAATCATGAGCATGCATTCGATTCTGCTGATTGGAGAGCATTAGCAAAGGTCCTATCCATATATTTTATACCATACAAACACACTAAAATGAATAGTGCTTTGTAAGAGAATGAAACTGCTGAAGTTATGGTAGGAAATGAGGTTTGCAACTGGTTTTGTATTAAATCAGGAGTTAAGCATGATTGTATTCTATTCCCTTTTCTATGAATCATTTTGATGGACTTCACTCTTAGGAGCACAGGAAAGGCAATCGGGGACGTCGGTATTAGATTGGGAGAAACATTCTGCTGAACATAGATTATTCCAGCTTTTTAAGCATCCTTGGTGAAAGTGTGAGCAAAATAAATGAACACTAGTATGTTTCAAGAGTTCAGGGTGCTAAAAGTGGCTTGAAAATTAATATTAATCTGACTAAGTCATTAAGGCTAGGAAAAAATGAAAATGAAAAGATGACCTAAGGTGACAAAAAGATTGTTCAGGTGGGCGGCTTCATTTACCTTGGTTTGATTATTAGTGAAGACGGTGGGAACATTTAAGACGTTAAAAGTAAAATAGCTATGGCTCAGGGTCTTTTTTCACGATTGAAAAAGTTTGGAAGAATCTAAAGATAAGTCAACAAAATAAGATTAGAATATTGGAAGCTACAGTAATTACAGTGGTCAAATATGGCTCTGAAGCATGGGCGCTCCGAAAAGCAGATGAAAATTTACTAAATGTTTTCCAGAGAAATTGCCTACGAATTATTCTGGGTACCCGGCTGACTGACAGTATTTCAAACAGTAGCTTGTACGAAAAATGTGTTTCAATCCCACTTTTTAGGGCTAAAATGAAAGAAAGGTTGAAATTGCTAGGGCTCACTCTCTGGATGGAAGATAAAAGACTGCCAAAAATCGTCCTTTTTGACCAGCCGTTTATGTCTAAGCCGAGAACAGGTCGTCCTTGTTTAGGATGGGAGGCAGTCATAAGGAAAGATTTAAAGGAACTTCCTGGGAGGGTATGCTTAGGGATGCTTTGAATAGATGGGGAAGGAGAAGAAGGGTGCTTAGCTGCGTAGGCGTTAGTTGGGTTAGTGATTTGGTGGGTTTTTAGTAGTAGCTGTAGTTTTTTTACTGTGTAAACATTCAATAGTCACAGTGGTAGGAGTAGTAGCAATAATAAAGAAAACATTATTTCCCATGATGTAGAAATGTGGTTGTAACCTTCTTAAGAATTTAAGGGAGCACTGCAGTAAAAATTATTGTAAGGGAATGCTGAGATGCGTGCAACACCTTTGTTACCTAGGTGAGACTTCCATAATATCACATGGCCTCAAATAAATTTTTAATATAGAATTTTTTATCAAGATGGTCGAATTTCCAAAGAATGTATCTTCAGCGCTAATTTCTCAGTTAAAAGTGTTTCTAAGGATTAAGATCTTAAATTCTTATAAAGAGCCCTTATAAGGCAAAAATTCTGTAGCCAGATTTGAAAAAAAAAGAAGTAGAATGAGCTGCAATATTACACCATGTTAACATCAGAGTAAGATCTTATTTAAACTACGTTTCATTAGTCTTTTTTACTTTTCTATTAAAGACAAAATAGGCCAACTTATGCCAAGAGAAAATTTCCCTGTTCATTTGTCAATAAAGCTTAACATTAATCTTGTGATATCTTTAGTTTTCTTGATGCCTTGGAAGTATCATGAGATCTCCTCACCATTCCTAGAAATTTTACTTAATAGACTTATTCCTGAGATATTACAAATACTTTCACTATTGAGGGGCTATCTACAAATAGTATATTTTGAATTAATTTACGTCTAAATCAATATTCCTGGGAAGTTTCAACTTACCATTTATTGTTGATCCTGACACTTCATTTTACAGTATTTGTTTTGATTTTTCTGAACATACACTGATCCCAAAACCGTTCATAAAATAATGTAGGTATGCCATTTTGACAACATTAATGCATAAGATCTTTTTTGATAGTTCTGCATATGTCAGTTGAATATGTACAATACACCCTCCCCCTAGCGATTCTGAAACATTAGCAATTGCCTTTTAAAGACTTTGATACTTGTATGTCTTTTGATTTGTTTTTCATTCCTCTCAACATGAAAGATAACAAGATATTATTTAAAGAAAAAAAGATTACATAATGTGAAACATGAAGTGAATAAAGTGAATAAAATAACATAATAGATATCATAATAATAATAAAGTTATATAATAAAGTTCACATGTAGATATTTTCACTGTTACCGATCTATCTGAATAGTGTCTTTTGATCTAGTTATATGTTCCCCCCAATATTCCTGAGAAGTTACAAGTTAGCATCCATAGCTGATCCTGATGTGTTGCAGGCAAGTCCTATTGAAAGTGCGTATTTTTATTTGTCTGAATATGTACTGAAAGTTGGATTTAATATCCTTCAACATTTATGAAATATTGCAAGTGCGCCATTTTGACAATATGGATGTAAATAGTGTCTTGTTATAATTTATCATTTCTTTCAATATGTCTTGAAATTTGCAACAAAACAACTTTTTCTGATATTTTGCAGATGGACCTTTTTGATTACTTCAATGCTCATAGTGTTCATTTTTTTTTATAATTCTCCTCATCATTAACTGAAAGTCTCAACTTAATATCCTTAGAAGTTCATAATATATTCCAGACATATACCTTTAACAGCCTGGATGTACAGTCATATTTTTAAAATATTATTTTATTTAGGGCCTGGTGCTCTACTGGCTCCTAGTAAGACAAGTTGATGATTTGAAGAAGGGCACTGTAGCAAAATCAATCCAAGGGAATCCTGAGATGCAAAGTAAACCCTTTCTAAAATCTATAGCTGATTCTAAAGTAATTGTTGCATAATCTCAAATTGCCTCAAATCAATCTGTAAAATAGATATTTTTATCAGAACGGTCGATTGTCCAAAGAATGTATCATCAGGGATAAAGGCTGGGTTAAATAAGTCAAAAAGGCTTAAGAACTAAAATTGTTGCAAACAGCTCTAATAAAGTAAAAGCTTTACAGCCAGATTTGAGAAAAAGAAACGTAGAACTGTTACTCCTTGGCAATATTAGAATCAAATCTGGTTTAAAAACCAAGTTTTATTAGTCTAACTTTATTTTTCTGTCAAAGACAAAGAATGGCAAACTAAACCTAGAGGAATTACTTCATTTGTTTATTTCAAAATATTTTTCATTTTTTTCTTTATGTTTTTTGTGACACCTATGAATTATCTAGAGATATTTTCACCATTTCTTGAAAGTTAACTGAATAAGCTTAGAGAATCCTAAGATATTGTAAATATTTTCACTATTGACAGTCTTTCAGCAAATAATGTGTTTTGATTTACTAGGATGTCAACCTCAATGTTCCTTGGAAGTATCAACTTAGCGTCCTTAGCTGATTCTGATATTATAAATGGGCCTTCAGGGCTATGAGCTGCGGTCGGTGCGTCTTAAAGGGTTAAGAACTCGCATTTTTACAAACAGCTCTAATAAAGCAAAAATTTTATAGAGAAAATTCATAGAAAATGAAAAAATAGGTTGACATGTTACACCTTCTTAAAATAAGTGTCTGATTCTATTTAAAATTAAGTTTCATCTGTCATATTTTTTTCTGTTCAAGACAAAATAAGCCAATATTTGCAGAGAGAAAAATATTTCATTTTTATATTTTATTAGATTTTATTGTTATTTATCTTTCTTGTGACGCCTATGAATTCTCCAGGATCTTTCTTCACAATTTCTTGAAAGCTAACTTGATAGTTATAGAGGTTCTTGAGATATTGCAAATATTTTCACTATTGACCGGCTTTCTGCACAATTTTTTTTTGAATTAGTTAAGTGTCTAGGTTAATGTTCCTGGGAAGTTTCAACTTATCACCCATAGCTGATCCTGATCTGTCCTTTTCACAACATGTGCTTTGATTTGTCAGATCATACACGTAAAGCTACAACTTAATATCCCTTGCCACTCATGAGATAATGCAAGCATACCATTTTGACAATACTGATGCATATGGTGTCTTCTAATAGTTCATTATATGTTCTGTTGAATATACACCACACTCCCCATCCCCTCCCTGGCCATTCTGAGATATAAAAAATTTCATTTTTCAAGACTTTGATAATTATTCGTCTGTTGGACTTTTTTGATCCTTCACTCTATTCTGTGAACGCTGACGACCTTTCTGTGAGTAGTGTCTTTTGATTTAGTTAGATGTTAACCTCAATATTCCTGGAAACTATCAAGTTAGCATCCATTGCTGATTCCAAATATATAGCAGATGATGTTGTTGAAATGTTGACAGTGCACATTTGGGTTTCATTGAAAATACAATGAAAGCTTCAACGTAGTATCCTTTGAAATTTTTGAAGCATTCCAAGTACAACATTTTTAAAATAAGGATATACATTTTACTTTTAATAGTTCAAAATTTCCTTCATTATATATTTGAATTTACAACTAAACAACTTTTTCCGATATTTTTCAGATGAACCCTTTTGACTAATAGGACGTACCTAGCGTCTAATAGTTTTTGAATCTTTTCTCGCTGTATACAGGAAGTCTTAGCTTAATATCCTTTGGAGCTCTCAAGATATTCAAGAAATGTAAATTTAATTTCCTATATGGACCCACGAAGCTTAAAAACAATAGTTTTTTGTTCAGGGTCTGGTGTTTCAATAGGTCCAGGTAAATGGACTTGTTCGAATTGGTAAAGTTCATTTTAGAACCAATATTTGAGATATTGCAAATAAATCTTTTTTACGACCTTGAGGCAGTTACCACATTTTAATTTTTTTTCAATGTCCGGCTATTCATTCCCTATAAGTTTCGATTTATCAATTCTATGAGATAGAAAGGCAATGCAGACATCTCGTTTGACAACTTGGATGTAAAAAAGCGTCTTATTCTTTAGTTCAATATTCCTCCCCTCATTCTTCGAATGTTCCAGTTTGATATAAATAGCCATTCCCAATATCTTGCAGATACACTTTCATAACAAGCTGGAAGTATGTATTGTTACTTGATTTTTTCAATCTCTACCGAAAGTTCAATTTTGATACCCTTATTTTCTCCCGAAATATTGCAGGTATAGCACTATGATAACCTGGATTCAAATATTTCTCCATTATTTTCAAAATTTCACTCGACATACCCAGGGAGTTTTTAATAGATACACTTAGCCTTCCCGATATCTTTGAAATTTTCTTTAAGGACCACTGGTTACTTCCTTTACAGATTGAATAAATAAACATCTTCACAGAAGTTATTACGCTTGCACCTAAATACTTCAAATTTAATATTCATTTGTACTGATGTATTTAGGATAGAGGGATATTTAAATCCTACTGATCTACATAATGGGTCGAGAAATTTTTATAAGTCGTTTGGAAGTATACCTCACATATGCAGAAATTTAGTAAATATTATAATATTATAAGTCATTGTTATCTCACCAGGATATCAGAATATGAATTAAGTACTTTTGGAAAAGGTAAACATTTGGTCTAATATGTTTACAATTTCAGAGAAAATATTATACTTTTGAACAAAATTTGAGGATTATTTTTTTTTATTACAGTCATTTATTTTTTCATATATAAAACTCATAGTATTTGAATTATTGGTGTAATTATATTATTAAAAACCATGTTATTTCTTAACACTTTGCACCCATTACTTGTTAAAAGTAAAACCCAAGTCTATTAAATTCTCAAAAATATATAATAAATTAGATCTATTTTAACTTCGTATGGTTTTGCTTCTTAAAACTAAGACGCAAATTTCTTACATACTCAAAATTTTTTAATAAATCAAATGTATCTTAACCAGATACGTCTTTATCTCTGGAATCTAAAACCCAAGTGTGAAATTTTCTTACAAAAACTAAAACCCTAGTTTCTTATAAATCAGAATCTGATATTTCCATTAAATCAGATGTATTTTAACCTTTGGCATTTTTTTTTCAAAGCTAAATCCTGATTTCATTAAACGCTCAAATATTCTGCAAAATATAAAATTTATATTAACTGTGTGGGGTCTATTCATTAAAAGTAAAACCCTAGTTTCTGAAATGACCAGATATTTCTAATAAATCAAATATGTATTAATCATATGCGTCCTTTTTTGTTAAGATTGAAACCAATGTTTCTTAAATGATCGAAAATTATTAATAAAATCAAATTTACTTTAACCGTATATTTTTTTATTTCTGAAAACTAAAGCCCAAGTTTCCTAATCTCTCAAATGCTTTTAGTAAAATAAGATGTATTTTAACTGTGTGCGTTCCTTTTTTCTGAAAAACAAGACTCATATTTCTTAAATATATTTGTAAAAAATAAAATGTGTCTTAACCTTTTGCGTAATTTTAATGAAAACTAAAATCTTTGTTTCAATTTGCTCAAATGTATTTAATAAATTAATATATTTAATCATTTTTTCGTATATTCATAGATGAATCGCTAGCTGTAAGAAATTTAGACATGGGTGTAGCGATGAAGGGAAAGATAGAGATTTGAAAGAACAATGGAAAAGGCTTTTATAGAATGGTGAACACCAACACAAGAAAATAGGTGACTTCATTTTCTGATATGTCAACAATAATTGGCAATGAGAAAAGGATAATAAGACATTGTGGTAAATATGAGCTTAAAAAATTATCCAAATCTGACAAACAGAATATTGTATCTCCATATTACATATTTATTTGTGACAACCCATATTTATGTATGTTTTTGTGGGGGAAGTATTAATGGTTTTGTGTAGATTATGACTTCCAACAGTGTAAACATAAGCACCAGTTTTTCACTATTAAAATAATTTTTGTCAAATAAAAGTTTTAAAATATATATTTCCACTGCTATCAATCTCTGAAGTCCTTTCTTACTATTTTAAATTAAATTGAAATTCCCGCCTTATATCCACTAGGTAAAAGAAACTTATGATAATTTAAAACGGTTTGATTCGGCCCAGATGTATCATGGTCACAAGTGCAAAGAGGATAGGGCTGTTGCACTATTATAGCCCTTAGGATCATAGTTGTCTTAGGGTCTAACTCCATACTACTGCAACTTCTGTCCTAGAGAAACTTAACAACATTTTGTGCCACCTTTTTTCAGCCATCTTAAAAGATGTGTGTATTTAATGCATCTGTCGGGACTGTCCTACTATATGGAAGAGCCTTTTTTTTAATGGGATATGATTATAACCCTGTGGTTGTTGGATTGAAACGAGGACCCGGGTCGCCCAAGAGAAGATGGTCCAATAATCTACATCTTTTCTTGAGTAAGTCAAGCATAAGGCCTGAAGATGAAATCCCACCAGCTCAAAAATAACTTTGTTGGAGATGGATAGTGGCTGCTCGCTAGACACTGGTGCCAAATCAGGCGGAGAATTAAGTCAAGTAAGCCAGGTAAATCCACCTTTATTTCTGCAGTCATCAAATAAAGGAATTCTTAAATAATTAACAAAACTATTATACAGCAGACTGGAAATTCTCTAGCTGTGGAGAGTTGATTGATAGAAAGGACATCTGACTTCAGGATTCTGAAGCATCAAGCTCATGTTATTTAAAATACAAAGGCTTTCCTATTATATTACTACTAAGAACAACATATATTTACTAAAGGATCACTCTTATGGATATTAGTGCATTTGAAACCTCTTCTCGTGATGGAGTTTTTTCTGGGTTCAACGCTTAGGAAATCAATAATAAGTGGAACACCTGAAGTTATGACCTCAAAACAAAATACCTGACAGAAGAATTCTTCCTTTGAATTTTGTGGTTAACGAGACTTTTTCTCTCCGTGTTATCATTATTAGATCATTCCTTAGGGGGAAAAACTACGGGATATAATGCCATATAAAATACAAAAACCACTAGGAAAGGAGTTTTTGGCTCCTGGCTTTCAAGAGATGGTTTGTGCATGGAGATTACCTTCAAATTTTAGTGGCTATATAGAGATCTGTTCAAATCCAATTATCTTCCGATCTAAGCATCCTATTAAGCTAAATTAAGGCTTTTTTTGTCTTAAAAATTGTAAATGGCTTGAAAGAATAGTAATTGTTTTCCATGAACCTCTGGTACTAAGTTTGGACGGGAATGTAAAATGCTCCCTGGAAAATAGAAATCTGAGGCAAGGATTCTCTTGAAATAGAAAATAATCGATTAGAGTTTAGCAGATTTTGCTGAGCTTGCAGAAGAAGTCTAATAAAATTTTACAAGATATTTGCCTTGGTATCTTGGTATCTGTTGTAGTGGGATTTGAATCTGGTTGATGAAAATTAAATTTAAAACTCAAATTTAAATGTAATGAATATTCAGGTTATTTTGGTTCTTTAGCTTATAAGAAACAAATTCAATAAACCTATATAATCAGTAAAAGCTAATAAAAAATCTGACATCAGGATAATTAAACAGGTTTTTGAAGCAATACAAGCACATTGCCACAGATTTGTTACAATATATGGCATAAGTTGGTTTCTAATAATCAAAGGAAATATGGCTATGTTTTATTTCTGAGTTCAAACAAGTACTGCGTGCCATGTAGCTTTTTTTGAAAGTTAACAAATATAGTTGCAGTTTGGCAAATATGCTCTATGGCATTTATTTTTAGGCCAG
The DNA here is from genome assembly GCF_032884065.1 of Artemia franciscana. Lineage (NCBI taxonomy): Eukaryota > Metazoa > Arthropoda > Branchiopoda > Anostraca > Artemiidae > Artemia > Artemia franciscana. The sequence continues at coordinate 168,112 of NW_027067641.1, forward strand.
TTTTCTTCCATGTCTTTTGGCTAGTATCTCAGTGGTTTCGTATTAGGTAGAGCTTAAGAGAGGTGTTTAACCAAACACTTGGAATAAAATAGGGAGATTCTAATCCTCTAGTCTAAGATCCTCTAGACTAGTCTAAAGTCTTAGTCTAATTAACAGTATGGTAAAGTGAATATGGTGATAGTCACTAGATTTAGTAAATTGGAAAAGGTTATGATCACAAGGTGTAGTGATTTTACAGTGTTCGGCTCACTCAAAGTTATGGAAGTAGTGGAAGGCTAATGCCTTAGATGGGGTAAGGGTGTAATTATTGTGCGTCGATAGAAAGGCTAGTAACTACGTTTACTTCCTTGACCCTGGGTAGTTGGATCTAAATAAAAGGAGATGATTCCCAAACGGTATGTGCGAAAAGGCGAGCATTAATTATTGGTTTATTTTGAAGGACTCTAATTATTGAAATTACAGATTAAGGACTCCAAATAAATGACATCACAAACAATAGATTCTAAGCATATTTAAATAAACAAGATGCAACTAAAAATCAAAAGAAAAAATGACACAAAGAATAAAGGCATTGTAAAGATTTGGTAAAGACCATCGGTCAAGGGAATCTTACAGAAAAAACGAGGCTATAGTGGCAATCAGAAGTTCATTATATTTGATTTGCCCAACAAAGCATGGGATAAACCTGTGCTTCAACAAGGATGTGGGTATTTCGCGATTTCCAGTAAGAAAATGTAGAAAAATTCTGTGTTCCAATGGACTATCTATTTTATCACAAAGTTTGTATGTTTCTTACAAACAAGATGATTTTACCTGGACTTTGCAAAAAAATAAAATTATTCAATATGAATTAGCCTTACTATTTGGTCATTACCCAAATATACTAGGAAACACAAACTTTAACCCAATATTAGGTTCTGTATTTAATATTTAAGAAATAAAGAGGCATGAAAATAATTCAGACAGAAATACAGGTTACAGTCTCTTAGGGCTTCAAGTTGCCAGTGCTCACACAATTGAAAAGCTCCTGATAAGGGCTCAGGCAGGGCAAAATTCTTAGTTGTCACATCCTATGTTTTATCCTTTATAGCTATGGTTAGGGGCAAAACACTCTCCACAGAATAAATATTCCTTGTTATGTCCAAAATATTAAATTATGCTAAGGTCTAAGTTATCATGATAATCACCTTTCACTTTTGTCCATTTTTCTTAGATTGAAGTAACAAACAGCAAGTTTGTGTTTGAAGGATTATGGAGTTTCTACACAGATTGAAATACTGTTTTCTCCTCAATTATCTGACTAATCATTTGCACTAACACCAAAACAAGGGAATAAAAGTTCCTGTGCTTGTGGGACTGGCTGTCAAGTCTATATCGTGTATGTTTGTTTTCAAGCATTTTGGAAACTGTATTTACTGAAGCCTTTCCCATGGTTTCCCTGTCTGAATCGTCTCTTATTTTTCCAGGCTTCTTCTCATAAAAGCGGCTCTTATTCCTTGGATTTGTATAGGAGACAATTCTTACACTTGCTCCATAGTACTGCAACTGAAATAATACAATAAATGCTAAATATTTTTAGACGTGGCTCAATCATTTCAAATTAGAAAACAGGTTCTGATGCAAGGTCAAAAATGTGATTACTGCCGGTACAACCTGTCATCTTTGGGGATTCTATTATTAGATTGACAATAGGTGTACTCCTGGTTTGATAGGTAATACATTTTGTCAGTGCCAATATTTATAACATTATTAAATGTAATTTCAAGTGGAAAACTCTTAGTCAAACAAGTTAAATTGCTGACTGTAGAAGTAATGTTTTTCTCACTGATATTCTTTCAACTGAGAAAAGAAGAATTCACAAAAACAGTTTCAACAAAAATCTTTTGAAACATTAAAAAGAAAAGTGAGCTGTTGAATAATTAAGGTCAAATTCTTGAATGATCATTTCTCAAGTGATTGATTGATACCTTTATTTTCAACATTTCAAAAAATTGCCATAGCAATGAAATAAGCATGATTATTATTAGAAGGGGGAATGAACTGCACACAGTGGCTCGAATAAATAATCAAATTATGTTATAAAGACACATACCGTACAGGTAATTTTTATTAAGGCAGGCAACAATTGAAAGTCTTAAATCGTGTTGAGAGTTTACAAAAACTTCTGTAATATAACTACAACCTATGTAAAATTTTATTAAGCCTTCCATATTCAAGGAGAAAAACTATTATTGGAACCCAAAGATTAAAAGCTATGCATAAGCAAAAAAGTCAAAAGACATGGCAAAGAAAACTGCCATTAATTTAATATGGTACCTTTATATAGGATAAGGTTTTTTTTTTAATGTATTATTAAGGATCTGGAATGTTAATGAAAAGCCAGTACTTGAACTAAAAAAGATTGAATGGCGAACTATATTTTGATTATTGTACTGGCGAAACCTCATTAGTCCCATACTGCTACTGATGCCTTTTTAAATATTGCTTTTTGGCTAATTCAAATATCAATTTTCCAATTTCTAAGTAAATTTGTCAGGCAGATATTTTTACTCTTGCAGCAGCATGATACAAGCACCTAATTTGTAAGAGGAAAGCATAAGAGACTTGAGTCTGGTTGTGGTATGAGTTCTACTTGTGCTTAGGAGTTTGTTGTTCTGTTTGATTTGTCAGTTAAGGTGATTAAGGTAATAACCTCTATAAATTAGAGTCAAAATTGACAAACCTTGAATTTCTCAAAATCACTGACATGTTTGGGTCAGAGATGATAAAAGTATCACTGAGTAGATGTATGGATGAGTGGAATAAGCCTTTGCTAATATTTGGAAATATGAAACGTATCCGATTACTGGAAAAAAATGTACACCCGTTAAATTTTTCAAGAAAGGAGACGCGACGAATTGTGACAACAAGAGGGCTATTTGTCTCCTACGTATTCATGGCTCACTATTTTTACAAATTCATCTTCTCGCATCTAAACAGTCGTCAAAAACATACCTATGGGGAAAGAATTACGGTTTTGGCCGATCCGTTCATGCAAGGGTCTCATATACGCACGACGGAGGATGAATTAGGAGTGGAATAAATGGCGAGAAAAAATGTCCCTTATTTTCATCGAATTAAAAAAATCCTTTGACTCCATCGACAAATAAATCCATCTCCATCGACATAAAATGGTGGTCCCATTTGTTTTATTATATGAAAACACAGAATTCTGTGTTCTCAACCAAGAAGAAAATACTATATATTTCCATATCATGTCCGGTATAAAACAGGACTATATTCTTTTTCAATTCTTTTTCGTCCTTGCTGTCGACTATATACTTTTTGATTTTACTGGGTATGGTATCTGAATTGGAGAAGAAAAACATCTAGTTGATCTGAATTTTACTAGCAACATTGCTTTGGCAGAAAGTGCAAAAATCCAAACTGCATGATCTCCTTAATACTATTTTTGAAAATTCAGGGCAACTTTACCTCAAGATTAACACTGAGAAGACAAAACGCATGGCAAAAACTGATTCCTTACTAAACATTATGTTTAGAGATTAAAACTAGTCAAGTAGGCTGTAGAGCTCACATACGTCTGCTACAGAGTGGAAAATTCACGGTCACGCGACTGGGAGAAACAGTTGAGGATAGGGCAAGCAAGTGGAGCCTTTAACCGACTAAACCAGAGGGCCATCGAAACAATATTTTACAAAATTAAAAAGGGTGTTTAATTACAATGTACTTTCTGCATTTCTCTACAGCAGCGAGTACAAGAAGGTAAGTCAATATCAAGAGAGGTGTATTCTTGGCTTCAAAAAAAGTTTTTTTAAGGAGGACTCTGACTACCAACTGGAGTGATCACGCTACAAACCAAATAGTCCAATCTAATTCTGGCCTGCTTATGGTTACATATATTCTTCGGCATTGAATTTGATGAATTTTTGAGTAGGTCATCCATGTGAAGGACAATATGATCATAAGACATATCTTGGAACGGTAGCCTTAGGGAAACTGCAGGAACGATCAATCAACCAAAAATACCCTTCTGCGTAAATGCAATAAGGACCTGTCGAACACTCACACAATCATACAACCCCAATGGGAAGATGTTTTTAGTGGCAGCACGCATGTGCAACGACTAGAGACTCCTTGTAAATGCCCTGGGTGCCTCTAGTGACACATGAAAATCTAAGGTCTAGGGTAGTGTATGACGTATTTTCTTTCTACTATCCCTATAACCCACCAAATGCAAAAGACCAAGCAACTTAGCAAAGAGAGCTACCGAATGAGAGAAAAACGTGCTTTGAAACCCAGCTCATGAAAAAGGCCTTATAGAAATAATTTCACATAGAGAAAATCTAAAATTTACACTTTGTATGAAATCCATTTAAAGCAGAGAGCAAATACATTGCAAACATTATATAAAACACTACTATTGAACAAGAGATATCAACTTTGTAATATTGCATCTTCTGGTTTTTCAAATGACTTAGGACTTTCAGAGCGTAGTTTGAAAACAGGATCAACCTGAAGAAAATACAAATGAGTTATGAACAAGTTAAAAAAGCCAAAAGACACGTTAAGACAAAAGGGAGTGGAATTGGTGATGTAGCAATCCTGGCCCTGAAGAAAATCTGGAATGACGTATATACATCACAAAAAAGATATATAATCTCTTACAAAGAAAAATAAATCATATGCACGATCCTAATACACAAACCGCAATGCTTTTAAGGAGTTTTCTAGGTTTATTCTTATCAAAAAAAGAGCAAAGCTTTGTCCATCACCTGAGACAAAAGATTAGAACTTTTTTCTCACTAACGACGAAGTCAAACTTCAATTACAAAAACTTCCATCAGATAGATCCAAAATCTAAAGTGGTATTGAGGCACTGTGGCTTAAAGGGTGTACAAAACAAATCGATAATTCTTTAGCTAGATGTTTTTTAAAACTCTGGATACGAAGATGCAGTATTCTTCACAAGGTTGTCCCCTAGGTCGTTTTTGAACACCTTGAAAACAGTTGGCCTAAGAATACTCCCTTGGGGTGATTCTGATAGGCCCGGATGTTCTATTGACATAAAGTGACCGAGGACAACTTGCAATGATCCTTATAGAAGAAAGTCAGCAAGCACCTCAAATAGTTGACCATCAATTCCAAAGAAGTCCAAAGAAGAAAGAGCCATCAATTCATTTTACAAAGAAGTCCCTTCTGCCATACGCGATCAAAGGCTTTTGCGATGTCAAATAAGAGAAACCACAACTCAAGGTTGAATCAAGTTGAAGTGAGGTGTGGCTCAGGTCAACAACAGACGTGATTCAAGATATTGGTAAAGGGTATTACATGGTAAAGGGTAAATTATGCTAAGGTCTAAGTTATCATGATAATCACCTTTCACTTTTGTCCATTTTTCTTAGATTGAAGTAACAAACAGCAAGTTTGTGTTTGAAGGATTATGGAGTTTCTACACAGATTGAAATACTGTTTTCTCCTCAATTATCTGACTAATCATTTGCACTAACACCAAAACAAGGGAATAAAAGTTCCTGTGCTTGTGGGACTGGCTGTCAAGTCTATATCGTGTATGTTTGTTTTCAAGCATTTTGGAAACTGTATTTACTGAAGCCTTTCCCATGGTTTCCCTGTCTGAATCGTCTCTTATTTTTCCAGGCTTCTTCTCATAAAAGCGGCTCTTATTCCTTGGATTTGTATAGGAGACAATTCTTACACTTGCTCTATAGTACTGCAACTGAAATAATACAATAAATGCTAAATATTTTTAGACGTGGCTCAATCATTTCAAATTAGAAAACAGGTTCTGATGCAAGGTCAAAAATGTGATTACTGCCGGTACAACCTGTCAACTTTGGGGATTCTATTATTAGATTGACAATAGGTGTACTCCTGGTTTGATAGGTAATACATTTTGTCAGTGCCAATATTTATAACATTATTAAATGTAATTTCAAGTGGAAAACTCTTAGTCAAACAAGTTAAATTGCTGACTGTAGAAGTAATGTTTTTCTCACTGATATTCTTTCAACTGAGAAAAGAAGAATTCACAAAAACAGTTTCAACAAAAATCTTTTGAAACATTAAAAAGAAAAGTGAGCTGTTGAATAATTAAGGTCAAATTCTTGAATGATCATTTCTCAAGTGATTGATTGATACCTTTATTTTCAACATTTCAAAAAATTGCCATAGCAATGAAATAAGCATGATTATTATTAGAAGGGGGAATGAACTGCACACAGTGGCTCGAATAAATAATCAAATTATGTTATAAAGACACATACCGTACAGGTAATTTTTATTAAGGCAGGCAACAATTGAAAGTCTTAAATCGTGTTGAGAGTTTACAAAAACTTCTGTAATATAACTACAACCTATGTAAAATTTTATTAAGCCTTCCATATTCAAGGAGAAAAACTTTTATTGGAACCCAAAGATTAAAAGCTATGCATAAGCAAAAAAGTCAAAAGACATGGCAAAGAAAACTGCCATTAATTTAATATGGTACCTTTATATAGGATAAGGTTTTTTTTTAATGTATTATTAAGGATCTGGAATGTTAATGAAAAGCCAGTACTTGAACTAAAAAAGATTGAACGGCGAACTATATTTTGATTATTGTACTGGCGAAACCTCATTAGTCCCATGCTGCTACTGATGCCTTTTTAAATATTGCTTTTTGGCTAATTCAAATATCAATTTTCCAATTTCTAAGTAAATTTGTCAGGCAGATATTTTTACTCTTGCAGCAGCATGATACAAGCACCTAATTTGTAAGAGGAAAGCATAAGAGACTTGAGTCTGGTTGTGGTATGAGTTCTACTTGTGCTTAGGAGTTTGTTGTTCTGTTTGATTTGTCAGTTAAGGTGATTAAGGTAATAAACTCTATAAATTAGAGTCAAAATTGACAAACCTTGAATTTCTCAAAATCACTGACATGTTTGGGTCAGAGATGATAAAAGTATCACTGAGTAGATGTATGGATGAGTGGAATAAGCCTTTGCTAATATTTGGAAATATGAAACGTATCCGATTACTGGAAAAAAATGTACACCCGTTAAATTTTTCAAGAAAGGAGACGCGACGCATTGTGACAACAAGAGGGCTATTTGTCTCCTACATATTCATGGCTCACTATTTTTACAAATTCATCTTCTCGCATCTAAACAGTCGTCGAAAACATACCTATGGGGAAAGAATTACGGTTTTGGCCGATACGTTCATGCAAGGGTCTCATATACGCACGACGGAGGATGAATTAGGAGTGGAATAAATGGCGAGAAAAAATGTCCCTTATTTTCATCGAATTAAAAAAATCCTTTGACTCCATCGACAAAAACTTACTATCGAATATCCCGCGATACTATGATATTCTTGATAAAATGGTGGTCCCATTTGTTTTATTATATGAAAACACAGAATTCTGTGTTCTCAACCAAGAAGAAAATACTATATATTTCCATATCATGTCCGGTATAAAACAGGACTATATTCTTTTTCAATTCTTTTTCGTCCTTGCTGTCGACTATATACTTTTTGATTTTACTGGGTATGGTATCTGAATTGGAGAAGAAAAACATCTAGTTGATCTGAATTTTACTAGCAACATTGCTTTGGCAGAAAGTGCAAAAATCCAAACTGCATGATCTCCTTAATACTATTTTTGAAAATTCAGGGCAACTTTACCTCAAGATTAACACTGAGAAGACAAAACGCATGGCAAAAACTGATTCCTTACTAAACATTATGTTTAGAGATTAAAACTAGTCAAGTAGGCTGTAGAGCTCACATACGTCTGCTACAGAGTGGAAAATTCACGGTCACGCGACTGGGAGAAACAGTTGAGGATAGGGCAAGCAAGTGGAGCCTTTAACCGACTAAACCAGAGGGCCATCGAAACAATATTTTACAAAATTAAAAAGGGTGTTTAATTACAATGTACTTTCTGCATTTCTCTACAGCAGCGAGTACAAGAAGGTAAGTCAATAACAAGAGAGGTGTATTCTTGGCTTCAAAAAAAGTTTTTTTAAGGAGGATTCTGACTACCAACTGGAGTGATCACGCTACAAACCAAATAGTCCAATCTAATTCTGGCCTGCTTATGGTTACATATATTCTTCGGCATTGAATTTGATGAATTTTTGAGTAGGTCATCCATGTGAAGGATAATATGATCATAAGACATATCTTGGAACGGTAGCCTTAGGGAAACTGCAGGAACGATCAATCAACCAAAAATACCCTTCTGCGTAAATGCAATAAGGACCTGTCGAACACTCACACAATCATACAACCCCAATGGGAAGATGTTTTTAGTGGCAGCACGCATGTGCAACGACTAGAGACTCCTTGTAAATGCCCTGGGTGCCTCTAGTGACACATGAAAATCTAAGGTCTAGGGTAGTGTATGACGTATTTTCTTTCTACTATCCCTATAACCCACCAAATGCAAAAGGCCAAGCAACTTAGCAAAGAGAGCTACCGAATGAGAGAAAAACGTGCTTTGAAACCCAGCTCATGAAAAAGGCCTTATAGAAATAATTTCACATAGAGAAAATCTAAAATTTACACTTTGTATGAAATCCATTTAAAGCAGAGAGCAAATACATTGCAAACATTATATAAAACACTACTATTGAACAAGAGATATCAACTTTGTAATATTGCATCTTCTGGTTTTTCAAATGACTTAGGACTTTCAGAGCGTAGTTTGAAAACAGGATCAACCTGAAGAAAATACAAATGAGTTATGAACAAGTTAAAAAGGCCAAAAGACACGTTAAGACAAAAGGGAGTGGAATTGGTGATGTAGCAATCCTGGCCCTGAAGAAAATCTGGAATGACGTATATACATCACAAAAAAGATATATAATCTCTTACAAAGAAAAATAAATCATATGTACGATCCTAATACACAAACCGCAATGCTTTTAAGGAGTTTTCTAGGTTTATTCTTATCAAAAAAAGAGCAAAGCTTTGTCCATCACCTGAGACAAAGGATTAGAACTTTTTTATCACTAACGACGAAGTCAAACTTCAATTACAAAAAATTCCATCAGATAGATCCAAAATCTAAAGTGGTATTGAGGCACTGTGGCTTAAAGGGTGTACAAAACAAATCGATAATTCTTTAGCTAGATGTTTTTTTAAAACTCTGGATACGAAGATGCAGTATTCTTCACAAGGTTGTCCCCTAGGTCGTTTTTGAACACCTTGAAAACAGTTAGCCTAAGAATACTCCCTTGGGGTAATTCTGATAGGCCCGGATGTTCTATTGACATAAAGTGACCGAGGACAACTTGCAATGATCGTTATAGAAGAAAGTCAGCAAGCACCTCAAATAGTTGACCATCAATTCCAAAGAAGTCCAAAGAAGAAAGAGCCATCAATTCATTTTACAAAGAAGTCCCTTCTGCCATACGCGATCAAAGGCTTTTGCGATGTCAAATAAGAGAAACCAAAACTCAAGGTTGAATCAAGTTGAAGTGAGGTGTGGCTCACGTCAACAACAGACGTGATTCAAGATATTGGTAAAGGGTATTACTATTGATGCTTTCATAAGCTTTACCTACATAGCACATCAGACTTATTGGACGATAAGATTCTACATTAATGAGGTCAGACTCTGCCTTTGGAACAGGGACCACATAAGCAGTTTTCCATGCTTTCGGGAAAAACCCCGCTCTAAAGTCTTTTCTATACAGAAGTATAGACTCAATAGCTCTAGAATAACACAAGAGGGCTCATTTGAATGGAGATTTTAAATGTCCTTGTGCCCTTTTTAAGGGACCAAGAAAATTTGAGGTTAATTAGGCCCCCTTCATCACCCTTTTTACCCAGATATTATCTGAAAAACTTTTCGAGAAAGCCGTTTCGTTCAGCATATTTAAAAGGCCAAAAACTTTTTTTTGAAAAAACACTCCCCTCTCCCCCACTGTCCCAAAAAGAATTTTTTGGGGAAGGTCTATAAGTTATGAACTATATGTTGGCATACAATTAAATATAAGTGGAAATATAAATTTGTATACACTTCTAGATGTCTCGGGGGGGGGGGGGGGGGGCATTTCTTCTGGAGGGATTTTTCGTGTGGAGAAAAGCTTCCTGGAGATGAACTTTTTGGGAAAATTTAACTGAGGAAATTTGCCAAAACAAATACGAAATTCTTTTTACTTGGCTTACTCTCCCATTAAAAAATCTATTTTTGGCATGGGGTTAAGAATTTTCACCCGTGTTAGTGTTTCACCGGGGTTTTATTACCTTGAAATTCTTTTCTTGGAACGGGGGGGGGGTTTCATTTAGGTTAAGCCAGAAATAATAGCACTATTTTAAAAACAATCAAAATTCTAATTTTTTTATCAACTGAAAGCAAAGAGTAATTTTAAAACAAAAACAGACCAGAGATTGTTAGGTATATGAGGGCAATTACCATTCTTCAGCCCCCATCTCTTTATACTAAAATTTTAATATCGTCTCAATTCTTTAAAATATATTTTTTAAGCAAATTTCGTCATATTAGAACAATGAGAAGATTTTACAAAATTAACAGGAACCTTATCATGAAGAGCAATGTTTCTAAGAAGAGGAAACACTGCTCATATGCATAATAGTTTCTGTTAAATTCTAAGTTTTGATGTTGTTCCTTGCATCCAGTTGAAATATGTTCTCTTTTATTTGATAGAATAAGAGAACAACCGGTTGCAAATCTGTCTGGGAAAAAGTTGTGTAGTTACAAACCCAAAATAGTTTCTAGAATGGTCTGAGCAAATTATGGGTATGAAATTTTTCACGCATGACTAATAAACTTGAATTTTCCAAAAAGGAACAAATAAGAAGCTAATTATGGTGCGCAAATTTATAGCATTAGATGATTTTTTTCACAGTTAGGGCCAGGCATATTAGCAAGGATTCAGAAAACATGACTCTGACAAATGGACAAAAGCTATCTAGAGGGTGACGAACAAAAGAGGTTTCCCTAATTGCACTGATGATACTGTTTGCTAAATATTTGCAACTGAAAGTTGCCAAGTGAAAGTTGCACACTATTTTTTACACGAAGACAGGAATTGTATAGACCTGGAAAGCACACAAAGCCTGGTAGTGGAGGGGATTTCTCACTAGTAGTTCTTGGTAGTAAATTTCTAGTTATTAAGTTACGAGTGATTTTTTATACCCTTCAATTTAGTGACGACATCGATAACTTGCACTAGTTTGAAAAACGGTTGAGAAAATTTTTGAGGTCAACAAAAGCACTTCAGAATGGTCAGATTGAGTTACCAGAAAATAGACAAACATACCTTAGTTAATATCTAAAAGAGGATCGCCAAAACTATTATAGCCTATTGGTAGGTGGTTTTGGAGATTTATTATAAGACGGACTGGGCTGCACTAGAAAAGGTTCAAAGACACATTTCCTGATCGGAGGGATATCAGATATGATTAAAACAATACAAACTAAACACAGCAAACCTTAGATATTTGTAAATGAGCTGAAATAGGATAAAGCTATACAAAGCAAAGTAGAGACCGGCGTAAAAATATTTTCAGAAATATTTCCGTCTCACAAAAATAAATGAAGCAGATTGCGATACAAAAATTCAAGTAAGAATCCACTTGGCTAAATAATAACTCGAACTACTTAATTTCTATTTCAGTACAGATATACCAAAAGAATTAGCTTATCTTGCTGATTTGAAAAAAATCAGCTTGATTAAGTTTAGTGTTACACATCAAAAGTTAAGAGTCTGAAAATAATTATACAATTTTCAAAAAAGGAGGAAAACCGCCTAAAAGTAGAAGAACCTTAAGAAAAAAATACACCATAAGATTCAGCTTATCAAAGAATCCTAATCTAGAGGTATTAATTTCCTATCTGCAAAACTCTAGAACATTGTTATTTTCCTAAAGGAATGATCACAGACGCGTGTTTTCTTTAGGTAATTTTTCCGCAGGGATGATCGTTTTCAACCACCTGTCCTGTAATAACGACAAAGGGCTCATTTGCAACGGATTTAAAGTTTTAGTGCCGTTTTTATGCAACCAAAAAGATTGAATGGTAGCTAGGCCCGATCCCGTACCTATTTTCACAAAAATTAACCAAAACACATTTTAGGAAAGTCAATTTGTTAAGCATAGCTGAAAAGCCAATAAATAGGCCTCTGATGACAGCAAAACCCTTGGGTAATTGAGTCCCTGGGTAATTGTCTTATTTTATTACCTCAATACATATCTTTTTTGCTGCAGTTTGAATTTTGCCCTGATTCCTTCATAACGACTCTTGAAGCACAACACTTATTAACTAGAACATTAAGAAGCTTTTTAAAAGTACTTAAGACCTTAGCATGAAGAGTAAGATTTTGAGGAGTGGGTAAACCATCTCATGTACGTTATAACACGAGAGCTAATGGTTGCAATCAAAAAATGAGGGCCAGTTTTGATAGTATCTTGGCTGTAAATGATTTGAACCCACCCTGGGAAATAGTTGTATAACCAGAAACCTAGAATAATTCCGACAATGGTTTTGAAATTCATATTCACATGAATATGTACTATAAATAGAAATTATTAGTAGTACTAATACGCTTTTGACCATTAAGTCTAGCATATTAGCCAGGGATGACTTTAATTTATTCAAAGGAACAGAGCCATTTGGTGGATGGTAAACCAAAGAAGACTCCCTAATGGCACTGATGACTGTTTTTTGGTTATTTATAAACAGGGAAAAACTGCCTAACTATTATTCACAAAAAGACAACAACCAGCAACACCTGAAAGAAACATCAAGCATCCTAGTAGAAACCTTACTCATTTGTAATTTTTTTGTGCTAAAGTCGTATTAATAAAGTAAGAGAAATTTTTAAACCATACAATATAGTGGATGACATCATTAGCTAACACGGCTCTACATAAAAATTCATCATAATATTTAAAGTAGGTTCAGTTTTTAATAATTTGCTTTGTCTCTCGTTATTTGCAACTAGCCAATATGATTTTCACAGGCTTGTCTTATGATTGAGCTTTTTCCCGTTAGTTTTATGCTAATGGAACTTTTTCCCAATTAAGATAAACCTTGTCACAAAAACCCCATTTTCATTGCGTCTTCTATATTGCTGTATTCAAATAAGTGATGAAAGAGAACTTAGCTGCCTCCTTTTTAGTCGAACACTTCCATCTTGATAAATTGCTCAATAAGTAATGAAAATCGTCAAAGTTACCAAATAAATTTTGGAAGAGATTCAATTTGGCTCCTATATGAAGCCAGGGGTAATCCAAAGTTAAACTGCAAATAACAAGGTCTGACCCTCTCTCCAACAGTAGGTCTTGAAACTGTGTGATACTTCATTAATAATGCTCATACGCCTTGAATTTTAATGTCTAGTCTCAATTATTAAGCTTGCATTGTGTCCCTTAAATTGAATCTACTGCTCTTGCATCATTTCATTAGTTTTTATCTATTTCCCCCAAGAGAAGCAATGCAAGAATTAACTGCTTCGTATTAAGTATCCTACCAAGCTTGATTACCATTTTCCAAAAATAAGCTCTAAGAAGTTTCTTACCAAAGTGTTGGAAAAGGAAGCTCCACAAAAAGAGAGTGTGTTATTCGAAAAAAACAAGTTTTCTTTTTGGGGAACAATGCGGTAATATTAGAAAACCTATTTTATGCAGTTTAAGAAGCTAGTGTGCTAAGATAAATAGTAAAACAACAAAGCCAAAAATTAATGGAAGGCTTAAAGGTTCTGACTTGGAATTTAAAAGACCCCAAGGCTGGGTCTGGGAAAGGATCTGGATTTACTGAGATCTCTCAGTCAAATCGGATGCCAAGTAAAATACACTAGACAAATGGGATGCAAACCCTTTTGACGTATGTGAAAATGGTGAAAAGCAAAATCTTATTTTTTTCAACACACTGCCATTATAAACGATATTGGAATTATCTCTAACCAAGAAAACATCGTAAGCAGCAACTAAGAATTGGATCCTTTAACGCTGAAACCCCCCCTGAGAGAACGATGGAGAGCTATTTTCGAACTTTCGGGTAAGATTTTACAGAAAAAAAAACAGAGCCAAAATTACTCTGGATAAGATTGAAGAAAAAAGTAATAGATTATATTCGAGATCGAATGAAAAATCATTGGGAGAAAGTAAGGAAGAAAATAGTAATCTCTATACATTATTCAGACAGCTGAAGGTAAAAATCGGCAAGGGAATGAGATTTGGTACGATTTTGAATTTGTAATAGATGATATACCTTAGATTGAAGAAAAATATTTCGATTTGCAGAAAATGAAAAACGGAATGGCTGATGAAGAGAGTCCAAAACTACAACATAAAGATTAAGAAATAAGGAAGAAAAATTTATTGAAAATGAAGAAGAGATTATACAGTTATTAAAATAATTTTATTCTTCGAAAAAAAACAATGTTGAAAATAGGAAGTCGGACTATGCCCCTAATTTTAAGGAAATTTTACTTATACACTGGGGATTTTTCTGCTCTGGTGGTACGATAATATGTTGAAGGGTCTATCCGGAGGATTATGTCGGGAAAATAATTTTTTTTTTAAGTAGAGGCATTTCATTGATTTGCAAAACCAGAGGCTTATTTCTGTTTAAAATAATCATTAGAGAATAGCTTTTAAACTAGTAGCTGAGAGATCAGAAAATATCGATGAATCGAATGGATATCAGTTTGGATATATTTGTGGAAAGATGGCCAAATATACAATAATTGTTTTACATGACATTTTAGAACGCAGGGATGCAAATTTGGTAAAAGGCAACATATTCTTTTTTTTGTATTTTGTTGTGTACGAATATGGTCAAAGCATATGCGACAGTTAAAAAAGATATTTTTTTCCACTTTAATGAAGTGGGTTTTAGTTTTCATCTGCAGTTTGCGAAACAGTATTGTCGTAAAACGAGTACCATATGGCCCATAGACAGTGAAAGGGGTAAGTCTAAAAGGTGAATTTTTTAAGTATAGTAACTTTCTAAACTTACATTGAATCAATAATTTATTGAATCAAACAACAAAAGTACAGTGTATGAGCAATAAACGCAATTGGTTATGGAACACTTGTTCCGCAGATTTAACAAAACACAAGACTTAACTTAACTATAAGAAAGTACGAAACACTTATAATACTTCTGAGTAATCATATTCTTTGCAAAGATCCGACGTTAAAAGTGTAATAAGAAGATAAGGGCTTTTTGCTTCAATGAACAGTAGCTTTTATCAAATTAACTGATTTTTTAATAAGTGGATAGCAAGAGGAGCTAAACATGGTTTTGGATATTTCCAGTTGTTCCTAGCCCATTGAGTTTCAGATTTTCACGGTCTTATTAACCAATAAATACAAAATGGAAATAAAATAGTCCACTCTAATTCCCCTTCTAAAGGCTCCAAAGCCACGAATACAATCGGGATACAAAAAAAAACAATATAAGCAACAACCAAAAAAAGAGAACAATAGCCAAATAACACATAAAATGAAAAAAAAAAAATACCTGACGCCTGGGAAGCAAAGTGCAGAGAAGACAACCATACACCATGAAATAAAAACACTCAGGGTACATCAACTCCTCAGAAAAAAAATCAATTCTATTTGATTCTTTACTAAATGATCCATAAGAGTCATTTTAAAAGTCTTAAAGGAGGGGCATCTCTGTATTGAAGAAGGTACTGAAATCTAGACCTGTTGACAAGCAATAACGAGATTGAAATCTGATCGAATAGTAGGGGTATGCTCAATGCAGAAATTATATGAAGACCGAAGGCTATATGGAGCTGAATCAGAAACAAACACAGGAGTCTTATGAAGAAATTTTGGGAGATTACCATGAAGCTGATGAAAGACAAAAGAACCACAAGAAATAATGTAAGCAGACCGTAGACTTAAGAGTGATACTGGTGAGAAACGGCTGGTGTCCATAATGAGACGTTGTGCTTTATTATCATGACAGAAAGTGACCGCAGTGTAGACAGAAAAGTAGACATTCATTCAATTGGGCAATAAGAAACTTTTGACTGGAAAAGACGGAACAAAAGAAGTTTCAGAATACATGCAGGAAATTTGTTTTTAAGTTTTCAAATAATGCCCAAACTCCGTGAAACCTTAAACCTAATCATGGCTATATGGGTTCTAAATGAAAGGCTGTCATAAAGTAGGACACCAAGAAACCAGATCACCCAATTTTCGGGTCTACACAAGGAGCCTTGTGACACCTGAAGGTGTGTAAGCTAAGGAAAAGCTATACGAATTCGAAAAAAAAAGAAAATGTACTTACCAACATTCAAGGCCAAGTAATTCACATTAAATCATGAAATAACTCTGTCGAATATTGCCACAGTGTTAGACTTGATATTACGTTCCTTCTTCCCAAGGGTCCCAAGAGGGGTGTCATCAGCAAAAGCAACTAGAAAATCTTCATTTGAAGTAGTACTGGAACACAATCGAGCATCAGGATCACACAGCTTGCAGAATGCCAGAGACCTTGTGTTTTTTTTACCGCTAAAATCAGATCATTAACATAAATCAAAAATGAAATGGGACCAAGAACAGATCCCAGAGGAACGCCTTAAAATACTTTAGAAGGGCTTTGCAAAAGCGGATTAGTTGAAACAAGCCTACCAGAAAGATATGATTCAAATCCACAAAAAGCGTTTAATTTTATACCAATATACGATAGTTTCCAAAGAAGAATCCTATGAGTCAAGAAATCAAAAGCTTTATGAACATCCAAAATAAAAATGCCAGGATATGACCAGAATCTTTTGCCGAATGAATGAAATTCAAGAAAGCTTTGCAATCATGCTCTGTAGAGTGATTTTCTCGGAATACAAAGTGGAAATCAGGCCAAAATTCTTTTGCATCCCACAAACATAGAAGCCTGGATAGAATAGCCTTCTCAAAAATTTTGCTGAAAACATATAGGAGAGAAATTAGCATATACTTAGCAGGATCACTCCGAGAAACACCTTTATACAGCACTGTAACCTTAACTTGCTTGAGAAATTCAGGGAAAATTCCTTTCTTGAATGATAGATTGACAAGCTTAGTCAATGGTGACAGAATAGTAAGCAAAATGGCACGGATAACCCTTGTAAGAATTTTGTCTGGTCCTGAAGACGATGATCCTTTAAGAGTATTCACGATACGAGCTACATACGAGCTAAAATTCAGAAACAGGCTCCAGACCATTGACTTAAAATATGAGGGTCTAAGATATGCTGTGAAATCGGGAATTTGCAGAGCTTGCACAGGAAGCAGTTGTTTACCCTATATTAGCAAAATAAGGGGTAGGCTCTAGCTGAACATCTGCATCTCCTTGAACGGTTTTACCATCAAGTATCAGCATTAATGGAGCTGAAGGCAGAGTAGGTATAACAACTGAATTAATAAAATACCATGTCTTCCTAACATACTTTCCATATTCAGAAAATTCCCTATGATAATATTGAGACTTAGCCGACACAAGGAATAAAATATACTCCCACAGGCCTTGAATAATTCGTGATGAGCTACAGATGATGAAGCCTTGTAAAACTTCCACAAATAATTTTTACTTTCCCAGCTTTTATGGAGACCTGAATTCATCCATGGATTCAGTGGTGCTATCTTTTTCTAAGTATGGTGCACTGTACCCTGATTCCAAACTTCCAGGATTCCTTCTTTTACTAAATCATAAAAGAAATAAAAAAGCAGTTAAAATTTGATTCAAAAATCAAACTATCCCATGGCCGATCAGTCAGACGAGAATTAATTAGACTTAGCTCAGTATCACCATAATTGAAAAAAAGGGAGATTAGATGGTGATGCTATACGTTGCGCATGATCACCACTCTTATTTCGGTAAATAACGGGAAAATGATCAGAAATATCACTAACCAGCACCGAATTATCTAAGATATCTAGTGATGAGAAAATATTATCAACTGGAGACGCATGCGTCTCAATAACTTGGGTTGGTATCAAACAGTTCGTGGTAACGAACTGTAGTAAGGAGCGACCCGGCTCAATAGTAACCAAAACTCTAAAAAATGGAATTTTGATACCAATACCTACATCAAAAGAATTGCATTTTAATGCTGATTTTAAATATATAAGTTTCATCAAGTTTAGTCTTACCCATCAAAAGTTACGAGCCTGAGAAAATTTGCGTTATTTTAGAAAATAGGGGGAAACGCCCTCTAGAAGTCATAGAATCTTAACGAAAATCACACCATCAGATTCAGCATATCAGAGAACCCTACTGTAGAAGTTTCAAGCTCCTATCTACAAAAATGTGGAATTTTGTATTTTTTGCCAGAAGGCAGATCACGGATGCGTGTTTATTTGTTTTTTTTTGTTTTTTTGTTTTTTTTTTCTTTTTCCCAGGGGTGATCGTATCGACCCAGTTGTCCTAGAATGTTGCAAGAGGGCTCATTCTAACGGAAATGAAAAGTTCTAGTGCCCTTTTTAAGTGACCAAAAAAATTGGAGGGCACCTAGGCCCCCTCCCACGCTAATTATTTTACCAAAGTCAACGGATCAAAATTCTGAGATAGCCATTTTATTCAACGTAGTCGAAAAACCTTATAACTATGTCTTTAGGGACGACTTACTCCCCCACAGTCTCCATGGGAGGGGCAACAAGTTACAAACTTTGACCAATGCTTACATATAGTAATGGTTATTGGGAAGTGTACAAGCGTTTTCAGGAGGATTTTTTTGGTTGGGGGAGGGGTTGAGAAGAGGGGGATATGCTGGGGGAACTTTCCATTGATAATTTGTCATGGGGGATGAAAATCTCCATGAAGGGAGCGCAGGATTTACTAGCATTATTTAAAAATACAATGAAAAAATAAATATGAAAAAGTACTTTCAGCTGGAAGTAAGGAACAGCATTAAAACTTAAAACAAACAGAAAATATTACCCATTTGAGGGGCTCACCTCCTCCTAATACCTCGCTCTTTACGTTAAAGTATTTTTAGTAATTTCAACTATTTATTCTACGGCTTTTGTGATTCTGGGGTCATTCTTAATGAATTAGGACAAAATTAAGCTTTAGTGTAAAGAGCAAGGATCTGACAAGGGGGCGAACCCCCTCATATATGTAATAAAAATATGAGAATACAAAAGTTCTTTACGTAAGCTAATTTATAAGTTACGTAAATCTCTTACTAATAAAAATATTCGTAAAAAATTAAAAGTTCTAGTTGCCTTTTTAACTAACCAAAAAATCGGAGGGCAAGTAGGCTTCCTCCCCCGCTCTTTTTTTCTCAAAATCATTCGATCAAAATTATGAGAAAGCCATTTAGCCAAAAAAAAACAAAAAAACACAAATTTCGTTTTAATTATTCCTCTGCGGAGAGCCAAAATCAAAACATGCATTGATTCAAAAACGTTCAGAAATTAAATAAAAAAAAAACAAGTTTTTTTAACTGAAAGTAAGGAGCGACATTAAAACTTAAAACGAACAGAAATTACTTCGTATATGAAAGGGGCTGCTTCCTCATCAACACCCTACTCTTTACACTAAAGTTTTTTACTGTTTTAAAAAGAAGAATTGATAGACAGAGTCAAACTTTAGCGTAAAGAGCGGGGCGTTGATGAGGAAGCAGCCTCTTTCATATACGAAGTAATTTCTGTTCGTTTTAAGTTTTATTGTCGCTCCTTACTTTCAGCTAAAAAAACTTGTTTTTTTTATTTAATACAAACTGAGGGAAGAGTTCCGAAAGAGAGCATCAACGACAAAATATCTATAGCTGAAGCAGAATTTTGATCCAGCAAGTTGAGGTTGAAATCACCCATAAAGATTAGTTCACGTGGACACTTTTAGAACGAGTCCAAAATCTCTTCCAGAATTTTCATAAACGAAGGAAAATATCCACTGGGGGATCTAAAAACCAAACCTACAGCTAAATACTTACGCACTGACTTAATCTCAATAAAAGGGATTCAAAGATTCCTTCCTCATTTCTGCTCAAATCAATTCGGGTATTGTATATAAGATGACAGCAATATAAAGGGCAAGGCCGCCTCTTGCAACCTGTTTCCTGTTCAGTCTCTTCATCCTATATCCTACAATATCTAAAAGGATATCCCTTTGAATCCAGGAAAGTTTCACATAGTCCAATAACACCAGAAGTTCCGTCACTAAAGACCCGTTTCAGCTCATTGATGGCAAGCAAAGTCCCTGAATGTTAAGGTAAAGCAAAGAGAAAACATCTTCTCGTTTAGAGGAGGCAGAACCATTTAATTGCGAGAAATACTTACTTTTATTTGCCGAATTAAAATAATTATTGTTCTGATTTCTTCTTCCGATTGAAATATTAGTTATACTTTCAATATCTAAAGGATTATTTTGTAATTAAACTAAAAGTTCCCCCAAAGAGTTGATACCAACCTGATGAACAAATGAAATCGTTGATTTATTCACGGTGGATGGTAGATCCGCTCCGCGACCAAACCCACTAGACTAAAGGTTTTCAACATCACAGCAAAGCTATGGCATCTATACAAAGGTAACACTGAAGTCATTTTTATGCATAAATGAAACTGAAAAACAAAAAAGAAAAGCCGGAACAACTGAAACTGAAATAAGGAATAGTGGAGAGGAAAAACATACGGAAAAAAAGTAAGATGTAATATAATATTGGTAAGGATAAGTGTGAAAAAGCAGGGAAAGATAAGGAAAAAGAAACAAGGAAAAACTAAGAAATAAACAAAACAAGGAAAAGGGACTGTTGATGAATTCATTTGAAGATTAATACGCAGATACACAGGAGTATAATCATATTACAATGAATATTACAGCAAATAGATTAAAAGAATACTAAAAAACAAAGGAAGGAACCAGACGAAATAATATAGGGAAAATAAACAACAAAAATCAGTTTTCATTTTCAATTGAAGGGATAATTATGTTAAGCGGACTAACAGAGATCTTAAACGGATTAAATATTCTCTACACGCATCCAGTTCATCACTTTAATATTTTTCCTTAGCTTCAAGCCAAATGTTAATCCTTTTCGAAATTATTCTGGTTTTAACCACTTTTACTAACGAAGTTACAGAGGGGCGTAGGTAATAACCGTACGTTAAAAGTTCTTTACGGGGACAAGCTAGATCACGAGTTAAGTCGTAACTGACACTTTCATGAGAGCCTTTAAGCTTTCTACAATTATGTATAATATTATTTCTATCAGCAATGCTTGTCAATTTGACTAAAATTGGTAAGAACTCATTCTTACCGGAAAACCTAGTAGAAACCCCTGTCTGACTATTACTGTTCAAGCAATAGCTCTTCACAAATAGAATAGCATCAGCATTTGTAAACCAGATATACGTCAAAAGCTCGCAAGCAGCATTTTCTGCACTTTAACCTGACCCGACTGGAATCCCGTCAAATAGAAGATTTTGAATTTTAGAGGCAAGTTCCGAATTCAGGTAAGATTTTTCAATATTAAAAAACTCTAATTTCAAACTACAATTTTCCTGCAGAAGTTGGGAATTTTCCTGGCGGGGAGCAATAATTCCTTGTTCCAAACTAGCCATCAATTGTATAAGCTCTTGCGTCTGATCAAAATAATCCTTCGTAATAGCCTTCATGTTCAAATTTTTAATACTAACAATACATTCCTGTAAATATATTAAATCTTCTCTAAAAAAAAATCGAACGAAAACTTACTCGCAAGGGTCTCTTTCTTCTACGAAACAAAAATCCAGAGTGGGCTGTATTCAAACAAAGTCAAAATAAACAATAACGAGCCAACGCCTCGAATTGAAACAGCAATCACCTCTGATTACATTAACTGGTATTTAACTTGGTAAATATCCATAAACAGGTAACTAATGCAATTATCAGTCACCCGCTTAGTCGAGCGTTGAGATGTAGTTTAAAATAAGTCAACTTTGAATCCTTAGTTTCTATCTTGATTATAATCAACTTTCAATGTTAACTCAATGAGAACAGAATGACAACTTGACGAGTCAACTTATTAGTCAATAATTAGTTAATTTAAATAAATTTTGAATTAATTAGTTAAGTTATTACAATACCTCCAAGCAGAAGGGAGGTGGACTAAACTATCTATATTTTACTTTAAAGAAAATATTTTAAACACTTGAAATATGCTTTTAATGCCATATTTTAGTACACTTTATTCTATCAGTAATTTCTCTAGACAATTTTAATTTACTTTCTAAGGTTATTTATTTCTGAGCGAAGTTAAAAAGGATGTTTATACTTCTCCCTAGTGATAGATCAGCGGGAATTTCTTTGGCTTCTTTTTGGGACGCTTCGTCGACTATATGCATGTTTCTTGTATCAACAAAAAGCTAATTTTTGATAACGTAACTAGAAAAAACTCAGGGTTTTCTCACACCCTGATATATATATATATATATATATATATATATATATATATATATATATATATATATATATATATATATATATATATATATATATATATATATATATATATATATATATAACTATATATATAACTATATATATAACTTATATATATAACTTATATACTTACATACTTATAACTTAAAATTGATTTACTTCCCAATAAAAAATAGTTTTTGGATACTTTGATTTGCTGATTATTTATCTTTTTCTGTTAAATCACAATTGTTTTGATTAAACTAAACACTATATTTTTATTTTAAGACAAACTTTCACGTTAAAAAAAAACAATTCAATAATTCTTATTTTGTTTTTTATAAACATCAAGTTTAAATCTTATGGGTTGAGCAATGCTTTATTCACTCTTTAGGCCTAATATACAATTTATACGGCCTTATTTTATTCCATCTTTTATAATGATACTAATTGTCTATACCTTTGATATATTAGTTGAAAAATGTGTTAAGATTTCCAATAATTTTGCTTATTAGTGTGTTGTGCGATTGTTCATCTGGGGGGTTGAGTATTCGGGCTAGCACAGGAGACATCAAAGGGTTTAAACTAGCTACTTTCCTTGGTAACCAGGTCATTTAAATCCAAATCTTCATCAGAGTCAACGTGATTCTCAAAGAATTTATCTCTGTCTATCCGGCTAATTTGGATGGTCCCCGTGTGTTTCTATACAGGCTTAGATTTTATTTTCTAGTTGGGGAGACCGGCCCAGGTTTGCCACAGCCCAGGTTCGCCATTTTTCTTTTACTTGCAACCCATTCACGGAGAAGATCCCATAATCTAGCGTTTGAACTACCATCTACTAGCGAAAGTTTAAGTAGATTAAGAAACATGCTAAATCACGTTTCGTAGATTCTATGCAGTGAGTTGTTTTTTGGTGCTTTAAAACTAGATTTTATCCTGATGAAAAATGAAAAAAGACAATGCTTAACATAAAGGTATGAGAGGACTCTTTATCTCAACGTGATCCTCTGTAACTTAGCAACAATGATGGGTGCATATTTGACGCCAACCATGGTAATAACTGATCAGCACTTTTTTTTCTCAAAAGATTGAACAAGTCCACGTTTGCCAACAAAAACCAGCCCTGGTTCGCCACTCCTAGGAATGGTGAACCAGGGCCTGACAAATCTGCACGGTCGAATTCCCGTAACAAACCGACTAAACCTATCTTCTTTTTTTTACCTAACCGGGAAGTAAATGTATTGATTTTCGTTCAAATGACCTTTCTCCTTATATTTTGTGACCAACACTCGGTACGATCAACCCTTTGAAAAAACACAATAGTTGATATTCCTGAATCAGATTCAGATGACGATTCCTCATCCCTTGACAGCTATTTTTCCAAACATATGTTAAATTTTGGGCTGCTATGGTGGTTGTGGCGGAAACACCAACCATGAAAAAAACTGCTCATTCCAAGTTGTTCTTTTCCTTTTTGTTCAATGTGTGGGCGTCTAAGTCCTCAATCGAGAATTTTCAAGAATTTTGATATCAATGGTGTGCTTTTTATTTCGATTTGACATCATTTTTGAGGTGTTT
This sequence comes from Artemia franciscana, assembly GCF_032884065.1. NCBI lineage: Eukaryota > Metazoa > Arthropoda > Branchiopoda > Anostraca > Artemiidae > Artemia > Artemia franciscana. Next base: position 192,062 of record NW_027067641.1, read on the forward strand.
CTAGCTTTTTTTAAATTCTCAAAAATTTGTCTCAATAACGACAGTTTATTTCTTTTAAATCAGATAATAGCTATTATTTTGTATCAGTGTTCATTCGGAAATATTTCATACAATACGGTTCTTAAAACATGCGTTTTAAGATTAAGTTGAAAATAAGTCGAGTTTCCCTCTTTACTAAGATGTAACTAGTGCTGCACAAAACGCCATTATTCTGCTCAAACTTATCTGTTTGTAAAACCAGACGTGTTTCAAGCACCAATGAGATTCCTTACGTATATAAAAATGCAATTCCTCACGTATTAGTGAGCAGGGAGACAAAAAAAAATTCTCCATCGTTTACAGATTTTGTCCAAATCAGAGATTCATTGCTTCTTTTTCTTGCTTCCTCTATGGGATATAAAGCCAAAATTCAACCTAGATTAAACTATTTGTATATCACATTAGGAGAAAATCATCACAATGTCAAGGGAAAGGGTAGTTAGATGATGGCTAATAGAAATAATACTGCTGATAATTCTGTGCTTCTAATTTTTGACAATCACATTAGTCGCTACAGTAGTGAATCGCTTGAGTTAGTGAAAGAGAATCAAGTTGTCATGCTGACAGTGCCTCCGTTTACAATGCATAAGCTGCAACCACTTGACAGGTCAGTTATGCATCCTTTGAAGGCATTCTACAACAGAGAATCTGCGACTTTTAGGACCCAGCACAAATGCAAGACGATTTCCATGTACAATGTATCCGAGCTTTGCGGAAAGGTGCATCCCAAAGCACTGACTCCAGAAAACATAATAAACGGTTTTCGTTGCACTGGAATTTTCCTTTTCGATCCCAAGGTTTTCAAAGATAACGAGTATCTCAGCTCATATGTCTCTGATCGACCATATCCTTTGGACCAGGATGTCTTAGTGCCTACATCACCAGTTTCTGGTTCCTGTAAAGATGATGCGGCTATCCAGTATACCGACTCTGACAACGCTACCCAATCTCTATCGAGCTTACATTCAGATTTAAACCTAATGGCTGACAAAAGCTTCTGTGCACTAGTTGACATCTCTCCACTCCCAAAAGATTCTCCAAGAAAACAAATCAGACATGCAGTGAAAAAAAATCTACCGAAATATTGACTTATATGGCGGATTCTTTCCAGTAAAGGAAAGAATCCGCCAGGAAGAAGAACTGAAAGCTGAAAGGAAGAAACAGAAAGAACAGAAAAAGGGCCAGGGGAAGGAGAATGTAAAGAAAGCCAAATTACTAGGAGCAAGCAAGCAACTATATCTTGAGAGTGAAATTGAATCTGATCATGTTGAGAAGGAGCTCAATGATGATAGCGACAACAGTCTAAATCTAGGAGCAGATGAAGAGGATTAGGGAAGAAGGCCAATAGAAGTGGGCGACTTTATCTTAGTTGGTCTTGCAGGTAAAAAGAGTGGCAAGCATTTCCTTGCTGCAAAAGTTTTAAAGGAATATCCAGATGAGCTTGGTGTTAACTTCTTGAAGTGTGCAGAAATCAGCAAGTTCGGGCTGACTGAAGAGGAACCATGCGTCTTGAAGTCCGAGGTTGTAACAAGATTAGGAAAATCCTCAATTTCAGGTGGAACTTCAAGACTTTCTGACTGGTGGGGAACTTTTTCCTAGATACCCAATAGCTAAGCCTATATTCCAGGATTTTCAGAATAATTTTAAGTCGAAAACTGCGTTTACAATAAATAAAGAAAGAAAAAAGTGGCGAATGTGGGCTGGTCTCCCCTACTTGTTCTGTTTTGCATTCCTAAATTGTTTTAAGTTTCACTTGAATTTTAGAGCTTTGGATAAAATATTTTTTCGATATTTTCTTTAAGTGTGCCTGAATTATTTTTTTTTTACAATTTACCTTAGAGCTTTAAATAATTTATAATGAGATTACAGCCTGTTTGTGCAGCCCGTGGTTCATGTTTACTCTTGCTGTATTTTTTTTTTAATTTTCAATTCCATTCATTATTTTTATTTTTTCATAACTTAATGGAAGATGCTAAGAGTTTCAAAGGTCAATAAATTTACGAGATCTACTTAATACTGAGAAAAATACAGTGATAGAGCTCTCTCCAAATTTTCTAGCATCCACTGACCTTATTTTAAGTCTACCCTGAATTAGTCCCAGTTAAAGATATATCATTAATTCCAGCTAAAATTAAAACACAAGAAGACAAGAAATTAACATAAAAAAACAAACAAACAAAAATTAAAATTGTATATCTTAAAAACACAAAGAAAAAAGATTCAAACATAAATGAATGAATAAATCTTGCATAGCTTCAATATTTTTTTATTTTTCCCACCCCCAGAGGTGCTTTTTATGCACGGGGAGCTGTTATAAGCGTCGCAAGGGTTCATTAAATTGGAACTAATAATTTCCAATACCCTTTTAAGAGTCAAGTGTAATTGGAGGTCACCAGGCTCCCCCCTCCCTTCACGTCCTCTTTTCCCCAAATTCAGCCCATCGGAATTTGGAGATAGTAATTTTGTCCAAAATAGTCAAAAAGTAAAGTAATTCAAATAATTATGCCATGGGGGTTGACAAAACTTCCTACTTTTTCCATGGTAAGGGTTGTAAGTTATGCAATGTGTCAATTGTCAATATATAAGGTTTTTCTAAAGGGCTAATCGTACAAACTTTGAAAAAACTTGTATGATTTACATTTAAAGTTCTAGCTCCGTTTTTAAAAGACAAGAATGATCGGATGGTAAGGAACCCCTTCCCAAGCCATATTTCCTAAATGTTTTCAATCTAAAGTTTCAGTTATATATTTTGTTCCAAATTGTCAAAATCTCAAACAGCTAAGGTTCCAGGTTTGAATCCCTCAAGTCCTGGGAGAAAGGTCTTTACGGTGTACTAGCAGCTCATAGATGACACATAAAAACTCTATAGAAAGCTCGGTCGTGTACACTTTGGAGAGAGTTTATTTAACCGGGAATAGAAATTTATTATGGCCCTTTAAAGAATCGAATGTGATTAAAAAGCAATAAGAATCCATCCCCCCCCCACTCTTGTGCCTGCTTTCCTCTAATGTATCTTATCAAAACTCTAAAATAACTATATTGTTCAAATCAGTCCAAGGTTTAATTTAATATAGCTTTTGGGTTGAAAAAAACCTCATTTGCCCCGGGGCAAGGATTGTAACTTACCCAAGCTGCCTACTATTAGATTATAAGGGTTTTTGTAGAAGGGTTGTTCGTTTTAACTTTTGAGGGGGCTCATTTGATCGGAAATTGAAACTTCTAGTTCTTTTATAAGAGTCAAGGGTGATCAATTTGCAACTCTCCCACGCTTGGGTTTTCAAATGGCATCGTGTCAATATTTTGAGATTGTCATTCAAAAAAGTTCAAGAACCAAATAAATATGCTTGCCAGGTCTAACCTTCTGCCTCCAAACTCGTCCAAAATACACAACCTGGATTTTTATGTAAGACTAGACCAATAAAGGCAGCTAAAGAAAAGAAAGTTGGAAAATTTTCCGAAGTAATGAAAATTTAAGTGAAGTTGTGAATTCTTATAGCCACCTGAATTGTAAAACGTGATAAGACCAAGAAAAAAACCCGAACAAATTAAATTCACACTGTGTGAAAATGATAAAACTGGACAATAAAAAGTGGCAGGACCCAAAAAAGAAAAGTTACAATTATTTCAAATGACAATTCGTTGAAAAACAGAAGTTTTGACCAAAACTTCAAATGATAAAACTGGACGATCAAATGGGGCGGGACGAAAAATGAAAAGTTACAAGTATTTCAAATGACAATTCGTTGAAAAACAGAATTTTTTTCCCGCCACCTAGACAATTCTATTAAAAAACTTCAAGCCTAGACCAACATGTAAAAATAGACCAATAAGGGCTAAGGAAGCAAAGGGCTTTTGTATTAAATCCATAATTAGCGAAAATAAACAGCCTGGGCCATCAAATGGGACACGACCTAAAATATGAAAATTCACAAATGTTATAAAATATAATTCGTTTGGAGAAAAATAAGTTTTTTTTTTCACCGCATGAATAATTAACAAATCTTCAACCCAGACTATCATGTAAGATTAGACTAATAAGGACAAATAAAGCAAAGGGAATTGAAAATGTGTCATAAGTAATAAAAACCCAAAATGATGAAGAAAGAAAAATGGGCTTAGAATGATTCAATTCAATTCAATTTATTTTCTAAACAGGCAGCGGACAAGCCGATTATTCGTTTAGTAGTCAAAAAAAATATCCAATCTATAGTCAACACTTATGAAATATTTTAAAATAATTCTAATTATCCCCTTAAAATCAGTACATAATAACTCACTAGTAAAAATATAATAAAATATAACTAACGAACTAAAGCAGCAGACAAGTCTAATATTTGTTTTCGTCGTCAAAACACAAATAAATATACAATCCATAGTCAACACTTATGATATAATTTAAAATAAATTCAATAGTCCATTTAAAATCAGTAAACAATAATTAACTAGTAAAAATATAACAAACTAGCGAGCTAAAGCTATAGCTTATCTTGCTTACTAGTTAGAACATAAAAAAACTTAACAAATGAGAGAAAAAAGCTTTTCAAATATCTATTTCAATACACAGATTGGCTGTAAACGAATTACAACTTTTGCCACTGCTCTTGCTGGTCTTTATCGATGTGGTTTCAAATCAAAGGGTAGTATGGATCTATGGAATGTGCTGTTCAACACCTCTGAACCAAAAGCAAGCGAAAGTTTTTGTCGACAGCTAGCAAGGGAATCAAGGCCAAACTTTTCAAGGAGGGCACAGGATGGGACTTTAGGTGCTTTTGAAATTCAGAACGATTCCTGAAATTTAACTCTCTCAATCACTTCCAACTGTTTCTGCATTAGGCCGTAATGCAAAACGGAGGAACAGTATTCAAGGAAAGAACGTATTAAAGAGGTATTAACTCACAAAAGGTGATTTGAAGGAATTCCATGTCAAGACAGCAGCTTCAGGGAGTTAATACCTACATTAGCTCTCCGGAGCACCATTTCCGTCTGTTTCTCCCATTCTAAACTAGCAGTAAGATACACCCCAATTAGTTTAAGTTCAGTTACACGGCTGGCAGAAGGAAGGGGAGGGTAAAATTCTGTGTTTAAGAAACAGAAAGTCTACACAACGGACATTTGGACATTAACAGCCATCCCCTCTGCAGCAATATCATCCGATATATCAGCCATGATGGTAGCTGCACTGCTTTGAATTTCTTTCTAGCACAGTTCTGCAATAGATAAATTATCAATATATTTCCAACGATCTGGCATGCTGATTGATAGCTCGTTTATCATGATTCGAAAAAGAAGTAGCCCATTATTGTGCCCTGGGGCACTTTACAAAATATAGGCATTTCATCAGAAAAAGTTGATTTGTACTTGGTAGGCTGTGTTCTATTTTCAAGGAAATTAGCTATAATTCGCGCTAAGAAAGAGTGGACATTAAACTTAGATAGGAGCTTTTTTATCAGTCCACCACGACAAATTAAGTCAAAAGCATTCTTTGGGTCAATTGCTAAATTAATTCTGTGTTCAGGCTCATCCCACACTTAATTAGCCCCACTAAGAGTACTTTATGCTGGTGTTTTTGCGGATGATATTGCACACTTATTAAAACCACTAAGAGTACTTCATGATGGTGTTTTGGCGGACACTATCAGAAGCTATATAACACAATATAAATGAACTTTGGCGAGTGGCAAATGCTGTTGGACTCTCCATAAGTGCTAACAAGACCAAATCAATGTCAAATGCGGTCATTGCTGACTTAGCTGAGGGACTCTTGGTCAACAATGAGGAAACTAAAGTAGTGAGAGAGTTCAAATATCTCGGCAACATTCTTACGCAAGATGTCAATCCTGAAAGAAAAATTTTGTGCCAACTAGCATTGGCTGGCTCTGCCTTCAATTGTCTTAGAAATGTTTGGAGAAATAACAAATTATCCCAGAAGCTGAAGTTCAGAATTTATAATAACAATGTCCTCTCCGTCCTTACATATTGCTATGAAATTTGGAGCATCACTGCGCAACTAGGAAAACGACTACCGGCATTCAATGATAACTGCCTAAGATCTATTTTGAATATATATTGGGTGGAGGGAATAAGAAAGTATAAGATTTATAGCATGACAAAGCCTACCCCCATCATTGATGCCACTAGAAAGTGACGATGGATGTATTGGGGGCACATGGTGCGAATGGGTGATGGAAAGGTGCCTCATGAAATATGTTGTTGGACACCCCCTGGCCTCCGCAAGTCAGGGAGATCCAAAATGACCATTGGCAGGATGTTAGAGAAGGAGGCGAAGCTGGTGAGGTCTTTGAAGGAGGAGCTTTGGTCGAGGGTTCAGGGCAAGTCGTCGTGGTGGACCACTGTTGCTGCCCTATGCACCCTCAGGCGTAGGAGGAGCTAATTCTAAGTAAGTAAGTCAGGCTCATCTAGATGTTTTAGATTTATATCCAACATAATTACCAGATAATGGGCGATGGACGTTTTGGGCATGTTTCCAAACTTTCAAGGATTAATAAGCTCAATTAACAGTTTTTTAACCAGCCAGCCAAAAAAATCTCATAAGCTTTGCTAAGCACAGGGGTCATTGTAATTGGTCTAATTCCAGAAAAATCATCTGGTGCATCCTGTTTTGGGATTGGTGTAACATATCTATTTTTCGAAATGGATGGGTAGTCGCCAGATTTTGTTATTCTAGATTTTCTAGAAAAATATTCGGTCATTTGTATTCTGTCCCTATGAATAAAAATGTGAACTATCAGCAATTCCAGTGAATTTTTGTGGGAGACGTTTAAGCTTCAGAAAAACCTAAAAAAAAAATCTTCATACTTATTTAAACACGGAACTTCAATTAATTTTGCTTTTATTTTATTATGCAAGTAAGTCTTAACCCCGCCTCCCTTTTTCCCCAGAGGATGGTCATCTGGGTGAAGCTTAACAAAAACATTATAATCTACAATCTATAGTAATTCATTATTCTGTCGGTGCACCTCAATAACAACTACAATTGAAGCGTTAACTATACTATTCAAACTTTCTAACTCACACATTTTATCTATACTCAAACATTCTGCGTTGCTGTATAGAAAAGCTGGGAAAATAAAATAATCGGAACATACTCTTCAAGCTTTATCTTACAGTGTACCTAAACAGTAGAAGTGAAAGGTTCCATATTTGAAGCTGACACTAGGCTACTATCCAGGGTAAATGTAGCAAAAGGGTTTCAAGCGGGGAACGCGACTGAAAAGGCTGCTGTGAGCTGCTGTTGTTCAGTGGAAATGCTGTCTGGTGCTGTAGACGAGACTGAGGCAGGGGAAAGTGGGTTGGGTAGACAAGGAGGAGGGACCATAAATGTGGGATTTTGACATGAATAAGGTCATCAATACTTATCTCCCTTTGTTAAAAAATTGATTTTAGAAAATGTGTATTTAATAAATGTGGGATACAAGCCGGACAAAAGTCGACAACTAAAAATTTTATAAGATCTCCAAGCAATGAAATAGCTAGAAATAATTACAATAGAGTTTACAAGGACGTTAGCCAAGAACCTGATACCGTATCAGCCTCTGCTAGAAAAAACCCTTAGCGTTATGTTTTCATAATGATAAAAGCAAAGCCAAGCAAAAGTTAAAGGTCCAATAACAGGTAAGTATACTTTTACATAGGTGCTTATTCAAATTTACGTTCAATTAAAATATTTATGGCTGATTGATGGCAATGAAGTAAAGAAAAATGTGATTGCAAAACCAGTAAAATTGAAAATTGTAAAAGCTAAGGCAAAAGGCATGAAAAAAACAACAGTGAGAATCACATTGAACTGTAAGCAAAATTTTGAACAGTGATCTTAGGTCGGAACGGGGAAAGATATATTTGTTATCTGTAACACCTTAGAAAATTCAATTAGATGATCTATGAATCTAAACTGCTAAAGCAAAACACATGGTAAAAATTTTATGAGGCAAATATTAACAACAATGGACAATGAAATCTACGGCTGTAAAACAATGATCAGCAATGACGCGTCATAAAAATGATCAAAATAGGTCAGGACTTTAAGGAATAATTCATATTTTTCAAAAGACGGCTGTATCGAGCCTGGGGTGACGTCACGACATCAAAAAAGGCTAAAACTGTCTTGGGCTAGAGTATAAAGGACAATAAAAATCCACCTATAAGATCATGTCACGTGCAAACCCCCCCAAAATAAAAGAAGAAATCACCAATGCAACAGCACAAACACACAATTAAACAAACACCATAAGAAAAAACGAAAAAGAAAACAAAAAACAAAAACAATATAAACAAAAAAGAAAGACAGAAAAAGATACGAATAATGTTTTTCTACTTTAGAAATGAATATAGATCAGTACCTGAATGAGACCATAACCCCACTAATCCATCCAATTTCATAGGTCAAACCGCATAGCCATGCACAATCAACCATAAACAATAACCAATGGACAGGCAGTCGTGTCGTTAGTAAGTATAGGTCGTAATTTGCCAAATATTAAAAACAATAAAAAAGACAAATATTTCAGAGGTGATAACCCAACACTAGGGCTCACCAGAAGAGTACAAACTTGCCTAGGTTTTCGGCACTTTAAATTCTCTACCCAGGCAAGAGGCGTGCCTACCATGAATTCCCTATGGTATCCCCGTGCTAGGTTTCACCCCGAAAATATTTGCCTATGAAAAAACAAATATAAAACAACCAAGTAACTCTAGAACTAGCTTATTATACCTTGGTTTTGGCAATTGTGTAATAATATTAACCTAAATAATCATACCTGTCCAAAATCTATATTAATACAGAACAATTATCAAAAATTCATCTGTATTGATGCAAATGTGACCTAAATAAAATTCAAGGAAATGAATGCAAATTAAGACCTTTTGAAAATACAAAATATGCAAAACCTTCCAGATATCCACTGTATATATGTGACAGTCCTAATAACTCCTTTTCAAATCGTCTGATTTCTTTTGTGAAAATATTGATGCGATAGTAATTTTTTAAAGTCATAATATTCTAAGTTCCAATTTTCATGTACTCTAAATCATTGAAATTATTTGGGAAAAAAGCAATTATATGCCAGATACCAGTAAAATCCTATGCCCAACTGGGTCACAATATGATTTTCAGCAGTTGTAGATGCTCTTGCAAAAACAAGAGTCGAAATCCTACACAGACTGTCTCTCAAGCCTATTACCTTATATATATATATATATATATATATATATATATATATATATATATATATATATATATATATATATATATATATATATATATATATTTAGACGGCCCAAAACTTTCTATTATCTGACGGTGAAACATAATTTACTTCAATTTCTGAACGCAGATTAATAGCAGCCTTCACTTCTTTCGTCTTTGATAAAATTCCAAGAGCAGATCCAAAATATTTGGGTCAATTTCACAAATCTGCTTTGGTAAATATTTCAAATCTTTTATGATATTTAAATAAAAACAAGTTTTTTTTACTGAAAGTGCAGAGCGACACTAAGACTTTAAACAGAATTTATTCCGTTTGTGAAAAAGGCTTATTCCCTCCTCAACACCTTGCTTTTTACGTTTGAATTGTTTTAAAAAATGTAGCTATGAGAAAAAATCAAACTTTAGTGTAAAATGTGAGATATTGAGGAGGAGACAAACCCCCTCATATGCATAGAAATTTCTGTTCGATATAAGTTTTAATGTCACTCCTTACTTTCAGTAGAAAAAACCTGTTTTCTTATTTAATATCTCATCGTTTTTTGAATAATTCCAGGAACTCTGAAATTACGTCCGCGGTGACACATCTTCACCATGGAAATATTCTCTAGACAATTCAATCCCGATAAAGGTTTACTCTGGACAACTACTCTTAACCACTCCGCACGTAAAATTGTATAAACATGTTAAAATGTTTCAACTATGATTAATGGCTATCTCAAAATTTGAGTGATACGACTCTGTGAAAAAATTGGTGTGGGAGGTGGTCCAGCTACCCTCCAATTTTTAGGTCTCTAATAACGGGCACTAAATCTTTTGATATCCGTTCAATTAAGCACAATTCTGATATTCTATAAGCAAGGGGAGTGATACAATTGTCCCTCGGGAAAACACAACAAATAAAACAAACAAACAAACAAATAAACAGGTTCCCGTGATGTTTCTTCTGTCTAATGATGTGATTTTAGTTAAGGTCACTTGACTTGTAGGGGTTGTTTCCCCCTTTTTTTGAAAGTCAGGATAATTTTCTAGGGCTCATAGCCTTTGATGGGTAAAATAAACCTATTAAAATGTATTTTTTTTAAATCAGCATAAAAAGTGGATTCTTTTAATACATCTGATGTTATCAAAATTCTTTTTTCAAAAAACAATTTTTTAGCGTTTAGCTTATTATTCAGACTGGTCACTCCCTACTTACAGTTTGCTACCAATATTGAACCACATTTTTCTTAGATTTAGCTTTTGGTTGCTATTACGTATGCGGGGGAGTTGCCCTTCCTCAGTACCTCTCTCTTTATACTAAAATGTTAGTGAATTTGCAAAAAGCTTATCATTCTAATTAAACGGTTTCTGTGTGTCAGAAGTCATTTCTAAATAATTAGAACACAAATTTAAACATTTAAATAAAGATTGAGGTACTGATAAGGGGGCAGGCCCCTCATATACGTTATAGTTTCTGTTCGTTTTAAGTTTTAATGCTATTACTTACTTTCAGTTGGAAAAGTTATTTTTTGGTATTCAATAACAACCAAAAGCCGAAAGCATGCAATGTCTTTGGTTTATTATCCCATAAGAATCATAGTTTAGAAGCTACTTAAGATAATATTAAATGTTAATAATGGCCGAAAAACAACATAAACAAATTATTGTTTATATCGGCCATTATAAAACAAATTCTCACTTAGTGTAAAGAGTGAGGTACTGTCAAGCGGGAGAAACTCCCTCATATATGTAACATGAGGGGGTTTCCCCTCTCTTCATTATCTTGCTCTGTACGCTAAGGTTAGAATTTTATTCCAGTTCTATAAGAATGCCCATTGAATCCCAAAAGCTGTTTAATTAAAATAAATAGCTCTTTTGAAATTTCTAAAAATACTTTAGCGTTAAGAGCAAGATATGGACAAGGGAGGGGGACCACTTATATACGTAATAGTTTCTGTTTTTTTAAGTTTAAATGTTTCTCCTTGCTTTCAGTTGAAAAAACTTGTTTTGTTTTTTTTTTTCAATTTAATTTCTGATTTTTTTTAAATAATGTTGGGAATTCCAGCATCCCCTTTAGAGAAATATTCGTCCCCTATGAAAAATTGCTGCATGAAAAATTTCTTCCCGGTTATCCTCTTCCCCGATCTCCTCCCTCCAAAAAGATTCCCCCAAAAATGTCTGTATTCTTACCAATAGCCAATACTATACAAAGCCTAAGCAATGGGCAGAGTTTATAAATTGCAGCACTTTCCCCAGGGACTGTGGGGGATTAAATAGTCCTCAAAGACTATATTAAACAAAATGGCTAACTTAAAATTGAGCGTGGGAGGGCCATGAGGAGAGCCTCATGGCCCTCCAATTTTTTGGGGTCACGTAAAAAGGGCATTAGAACTTTAAATTTTCGTTTGAATGAGCCCTCTCGTAACATTCTAGAACCACTGGGTCGATACGATAACCCCCTTCAGGAAAAAAAGAACAAAAAAAAGAATTAACACGCATCCGTGATCTTTCTTCTGGCACAAAAAATATACTAAAATTCCACATTTTTGCATATAGGAGCATGAAACCCCTAGAGTAACATTTTTCGATACCTTTAATCTGATGGTGTTATTTTCATTCAGATTTTATCAAATTTACGGCATGTTACTCCTTTTTTCAAAAATAAGTCAAATTTTCTCAGCATTTTCATACCAGCATTTTCAGTAAGAGATAAAATTTCTGTTTACTACTACTACGGCTACTACTACTCGAAACTCATCTCAGAGCCAAGTTGGCGGAGGCAAACACAGCTCTGTACTTTCATCCTCTGTCCTAATTTATTCAAAGCCTCCCTCTTAATAACCCGTCTTCAACGGCACTTCCAGCAGAAAGTCCCCATTCCCTTTGAATGTTTATTTAAGATATCCTCTCACCCAAACGCTCAAGACCTGCTTTCCGTCTGGCCCTAAACGGTTAGCCAAAAAGGACTGTCTTCAGCAATATGTCATCTATCATCCACAGAACGTGCCCTAGCCATCTCAACCTTTTAGTCGTTATAGACCTAGAAAAGAGGATTGAACCACACTATTCGTACAACCTAATATTTGAAATACTAATATATATATATATTATATATATATATATATATATATATATATATATATATATATATATATATCATGAAAACATGAAAAGAGAAATCACCAATGCAACAGCACAAACACAAAAAAAAATAAAAAAAAGTGACAGAAAGAGAAAAGGAAGACTGTTTTCCTAAATTAGTGATTAATATAGACCAGCACTTGAATGAGGCCTTAACCCTACTCATCCTGACAATCACATAGGTCAAACAGCATAGCAATACACAATCAACCTTAAAGAATAATCCATGGACAGGCAGTCATGTCGTCAATAAGTATAAGTCGTCATTTACCAAACAATAGAAAAAATAATATAGACAAATAATTCAGAGGCAACAACCCAACACAAGGGCTCATCAGGAGAATATACTGGCCTATATAGGGTTTCGCCACTTTAAATTCTCTACCCAGGACAATGTTGTGGCTACCAAAGAATATCCATGGCATCCCCGTGTCAGGTATCACCCCCAAAATACATGCCTATGAAAGAAAAAAAAACAGCAAATGTAAAACAGCCAAGTAAAACCAAAACAAGCTTATCCTGTTAACATATCCCTCTTTTTAGCAACAATAGGTAAACTAAATATTATAAATTTTACCAAATCACAAATATTAACACATTGCAAAAAACCTGAATGAACTAAACAATTATAGAATTCATCTTTACCATGTGGTTAATTTTTAAAAGAAAATCCGCTCAATTAGAAACAAAATTCATAATAAATGGTGCTGCGACAACATTTCTCGAACTTCCGAAATTAGTTGAAAATTTCTTTAAGTATTTCTAGATAATTCTTTTGATATTTATTTAAAAGTTCGTTATAATGAAAACTAAATTTTTTAAATTGCCAAGTTAAATTTTTTGCAGAAAAACCTCTTGATATCAATTTTTGCTTAAGATTTTACATTTATTTTTAAAATCAATATAATTACTACAAATCCTTGCATAACGAAGTAACTGTGAAAAAAACGCTGAATATGTGATATTTGAGTGTATATTACTTTCAGGGAATGGGAAACTAATCACTTCAAAATCAAAATCATTCGTTTTATTATACATTTTAAAACTTAATTTATTATTTTCACAAATATTAATATTTAAATCTAAGAAATGATCTTCATGACCAGCGCCATGACTAGGCTCAAGAATAAGCTCTGATGGATATATATTTTTAGAAATATCAATGAAATCATTAAAATTTAAGACCAAAATATCATCTAAATATCTTTTATTATTGGACAAAACATGTTTTAAATTAATTGGATTATTCTTATCCATCATATATTTATATTCTAGTTGACTTAAAAAGAAGTCAGCTATAAATGGGCTGGTATTCCCCCCCATGGGAATTTCCACAATTTGCTTGTACAAATCACCCCCAAAACTTATATAAGTATTGTATAAAACAAATTCTAATAACTCAAAAATCATATCCAAGCTGTAACATCTCAAGTTAACTGTAGTATTAAAGCAATTTGTCCATATAGCTTTTTTATTATAAGTGTCTATTTTTAAGAACCTTTTTACTAGATAAGAGGAAGGATTTCTTGATAACAGTTTTTAAATTATCAAACACTACATTAAGTGATAAATTAGTATACATTGTCGCAAAATAGAAAGACTCAATTCTTTTAGCTGAAACCATTGTTAAAGAATCTATAACCTGCAGTGAATTATTAACACTCCAATATGGATTAAAATTTGAAAATTTTTTAATACCACAACAATAGGTTTTAAGTTTATTTACAATTTCCTTTAAAATTAAAGAGAGGTCAGTAGCAGCAATGCGGGTTGGACATTTAGCTGCTCCAGCAATAAATCGTGGTTTAGGGGGATTCTTATGAAATTTTAATTTTTATAAAAGTAAAAGGGAAAGGGAACTTTTTATAAAAAAACAGGCTCAATTCTGTAACTGTAACATTCAAACATTTTTCACCATCCAATTCCAGTTCCAAAAGGTTGTGTATGTGAATACCTAATTATTTCACCCACCTCATTGACTATACAAAATATATTCAGATAAAAATAAAATATCCTCCAATCAGCTAACAATGGGTTCTCCTTATAAAATTTCTTAAATCTAATGATGTTTCGTGGGAAGTGGGGGTACTTGAGCTGCCTGTCCTCAGCATTATACCGAACGGCCAACAGGTGGCTCGTTACCTATAAGGCTTTTCCCATTTACTCCCACTCTCTTCTGCACATTTCATAAACATTACTGAATCAACCATTTTTCCATTGTATTCTTCATGCTTTTGCAAATAGGTTAAACCTTTTAAGATATCATAAGTAGCGAAACTAGGCATTTGTTAGAAGATAAAATCAGTGAAAAAACGATAGATCTGTTGCAGTGGTCAGCATGTCTACTTGAAAATTCATCCACTTTTCGACGATTTCCAAAACACCGTACCGTCGTGATATTTAACTATTACGTTTCCAAACGAGGTGGCTTACGTAGTGACGCTGATTATCAGGCAGTTGAGACTAGAACGTGCGAGAAAGTTTCTTGCTTTTCCACTAATAAACTTAACATAAGGACACACTCGTTTAAGCGTGAATCCACAATTGTAAACGCATCAATTGGAAACTATATTGGAAACAAATCCGGTGGGTCTATGATGACAAAAATTGGTGGAGGTTCATCGCATTCCACTAAGCCACTAACTTATTTGTAAATATTTGATAGGAAAAACATAGCTGGGCGCGAAAACAATCGAATTATATTTCAGAAAGAGCTTCAAATAAATTTTTCATATTTTTCATTTAAGGAGGATACTTTTTTTTTAAGTTCCACTCTCATAACACAAACTTTATGCAGCCACTTTATAAAAAACAAACTTTATACATAAATCTTTTATTCCTAGTGTGTTCCTCAAAACAGAGTTCATAATTAATTCTTACCTTTTTTTAGCATTACTATCAATTTAAAAATCCTCTTATCGGATGCTCCATTCAAGGATTATCAATTTGGAATTTTAATCTTAAGTTATTGGGGATATTTATTTTGTTTAAGAGAACACGACTATTTTTCTTTTAAAACAGGTTAAAATCAACCCAATATTTGTTTTTAACAATACTGAGGCCAAAAAAGCAAGACGTCCTTAAATTTGAATACAAGATAAGTCCAAGGAAAATATTTTGAGGAAGTTGATATGCCTTGTATCGTATATTTGTATTTATTTATTCTTTAAAAAAAACTTACATAACAGCTACTTTGGTGACAGCACCAAAACTTACTTAGTGCTGTTATAACGGGGCCTATGATGGCACCTCGACCTAGTTTTTACCCCCCCCCCCGCCCAATTTCTCTTCGGAATCACTTCGGTAGTTTGTTGCCATATACAAACGCATCCAAACAAAAAAAAAACAAAATCAACTGGAAATTCAAAAAGGGAGCAAGAAAACTTCTTATTCATTGTAATTACTAGGCCGTCAGCCGTCTATGTGGTTTTCTTGGAAATCACATACGGCCAGCTGATTCAAATTTTCATTTGGTTAAACTGATCACTCAGACGATTGACATTGGATTGAAATGGTTTCAGAGATTTTTGTAGCTCTGACAAACCTGAGTCAAGCAATTTGAGAGGTGATTCAATCTTTGACAAACTCGAGTTGTATTGTTTAAGGGATTTTTCAACAATTTCACCAAAATCAATTTTGAGGCTAGTACCTACCTCTTGTTTAATGATTTCCATACTGTCAGCACCAAAAAAAGCAGGTAAACGACTAGGGGTAAGTTTTTTAACTGATGCCTCAACCAAAGACACCTTAGTAGATAGTACTTTGATCACATATTCTACAATTCTAGATTTAAGAGTTTGGTCATCCAGTGAATTTGCAGTGACATTCCACTTGATCTTTAGGGTGTTAGAATTTGAAGTGAGCATAGTAATCTGCTCATTAATAGATTTAGCTTCACTGAACCGGATGGTGCAGTCTAATCTCATCTCGTTGTAAAAGAAGATATACAACTTCATTTTTAAGGTGTCACCCATGACTTAGGCTAAAATGAACTCTAAATAAACTAGGCTAATCAAGTTAAAAACCAAAAAAAGAAGCAAAAGGCAAAATATTTTCTGGCTGGCACAAGCAATTATCAGAAGGGTTTTATTACAGCTAACCACAGATGTAGACATAAAGCACAAAATAAACAGACTTTACCTGGGGGGTCTCCGATTGCACCCCTGGGGCTGGGGTTGCTATACCTAACTGCCTTTTCCACTGGACTTGTCGGCTGGCTAAACCAGTTCTTCGTATAATTTTAATATAATGGATAGATGAATGATTCTAGATATTCCACTTAAATAAACAACTTAAATTCCAGCGTATTTCTTTAATTTTGATTTTTCCGCCATACAACCCAAGATCCCACCCAAGATTACAACCCAATATTAAGATACTTGCAACCAAAGTTCGAGATTCTATGATATATCATACTTTTAACTGCGTCGGATGCAAATTTCACAATTCGGTATGTCCTTTTGTATACAGTGTGTGGCGAACCTAACCTAGCCTTCAGAACAGTGATAGGCTCCTTCAAATTTAGGGCATTTAATGCCCCTAAATTTTTTGTACTAAAAATGTTTTGTACTTTTTGTACTAAATAGTGCTTTTATTATATTTTTTACTCAGTCAATAACTAAAAATCCCGGAATTTATCAGTTAGCTAAGTTTGTTGAACTCAAAAGTGGCTTTATTAAATTTTTGATCCTCAGTCAGGAGCTGAAACACAAAGAAATTATCAACTAGCCGAGTTTACTGTAATCAAAAGTGCTTTTATTAACTTTTTATATTTAGTCAACAATTAAAAACCCTGGAACTTATCAGATAGCTGGGTTTACTGTAGAAAAAAGGGTTTTTATTGTACTTTTTGGCACTCAGTAAATAACTAAAACACTCAGAAATTATCAACTAGCTTAGTTTAATGTAGTTAAATCTGTTTTAAATAATAATGTTTTCATGCCCATTGAGCAGCTCAAAGACAGGTAAATTACCAACTAACCGAGTTTTTTGTATCTGAAAGTGTTTTATTAGATTTTTTTTCCTCAATCGGTAGCTAGGAAACTAAAAATTCATAATCTAGTCGAGATGATTATATTTCAGAAGTGCTTTTAATAATTTTTTTTTACTCAGTTAGCAATTATCGTATATATCTGTGTCTGAGATTAATAAACTATGTTTTGGTGTGTCTCTGTGCCTTTGATGCTTTATTCCTCTGTTTTAGTGTCCCTGTGTTTTTGTTTTTCTGTGAGTCCTTTTGTGTGTTTATCCGCTATAAAATATCAAAAATATTCAATAATATCACCAGCTTTTTTTTCATTTATACAAATTTCTAATTTCATTATACAATAATAACATACTTATTTTTTTATTTATAGAAACTTGTTCAATTCATGATCTTTAATATATTTCATACTTGCATTCAAAGCGTGTTGTAGTCTGTTTATATTTTCAGTCGTTAGGCAAAATTGCCTAAGCTCTGTAGTAACTGTCCCATGTGATGTCATTTTAAGTGATTTTCTTTTTCTTATTTTCTATCATATTACATATCTCGTGAATATTTCCATCCCATTTGAGGGCTAGCCGACTAATCCTTAAAATTTTTATTGCAAAACAATGGGTGTTCTTGGTTTTATTTCACTGTTCCTAGTATCTCCAACTTTCGAGAGAGAAAAACAAATCATATTTTACTATTAACAAAAAATCTTCATTCACATTGTCTTCCCAGTACAAGCTGCCTGCCAACCCCCGCCAAGGACAACCTGCCTTTTAGTTAGCCTTAGATGGTTGATTCTTTGGATTCCAATTACTCAGATTCATCCTGATCCTATTATGGTATCCTATAAAGAGTATTCCTTTTAAGTGTTAAAAGAATTGCTTTGAGTATTCTTGGTCTCTTATAAAGTCTTTCTGTATTATTGAACTGGAAAGTTTATCATCATATGAAGACATTTATTTCCTCTGTCTTTTCTCTAGATCTTTATCCTTATTTTACTCTATTTTGCATATTTCAGCTCATGATTGACGATATTTTCTGACACATTTTTTCGATTTATTCCGTCACCTTTCTGTCTCGAGTGCGCAGCAACCATTAAGTTTCTTTTTAATAGTGAAAGCTACATAGTTTCATCTCATTTTTTTAAAAGTGAAAAATTTTACATTTTTTTTGGTGAAGGTAAACTATCCTCAGAATTTCCAGCATTCTTGTAGAGTTTCAGTTAATTTCGGAAATTCATTGAATATGGAAAACCGGCAAAATATATGCTACTACTAAACTAGTTTCAATAAGTTGCAGCTCCAAGCCGACAGAGACTAACACAGCACTTTTGCTCCTCCTTGATCCTAATCTGTTCGATCCTCCTTCTTTAACCCTTCCAAGAAGTTTCAATTTCCCTTAAATCCTTCTTAACGCCATTCCACTATCTGAACCGCATACAACCTCCCTTTTATCTAGAATAAGATGGTTGGCCAAAAAGGATTATTTTTCGTAGTAAGTCGTCTTTCATCCGTAAAACGTGCACTAGATATCTCAGCCATTATCTCATTAAACCCTAAAAATCTTGATTGCACTACACTTTTGGAAGAGCCAACCGTTTAAAGTATCGTCTGTCCAACGGGAAATTTTGCACACTGTTTTTCCTATTCTTCCAAAATTTGTTCAACTTGATAAGCACCCTGAGCCTTGGCTATTCTACTGGTTAGGTTAAACTATCCACTTGATTGATGTTTTCGTTACCTAGCGGTATCTTTACATCTTCAGTTATTTCGAGTCCTACTGGTTTCTCCTATTAACATTAATTTTCAAACTTATTCTAAAACCATAAACTTGTAAAGCCTTTAAAAGTTAATTGTTTTCGGTCACTTTTACATCTAGGATGCTTAAATCATGAGCGTATTCTAAGTCAAGGAAATATTTTCTTTTTCATTTGATTCTAGGAAGCCTCATTGCCTTTCCTCTGATCCAAAATACAAACTCCATTGAAATAATTCATATAAATGAGAAAATATAACTCCTTATTAAATATGAAATCAGCTACTAGCCTTATTTCCAACCTTAACAAAAGAAGTGATATTCTTGTACATAGGACTAATATCTTGAATATATTTGTTTGGTAAACCATACAAGGATAATTCCTTAACTAGAGCTCTTCAATCAGTTGGATCGAGCACTTGCTCATAATCTATAAGACTTAAGACTAAATATATTTCATGACTCAGGCAACTCTCAATGAACAATTTGGACAATACTGCCGTTCCTAAGACAACGACCTTCATCTTCTAAATTTTTCTACAGTATATCTGAGACTAAGAAGCATCATTATCCTAAGCATTTTACTACCTGCAGATACCATTTCAAGATGAGCAAAACATATCATGCTGTGCTTCAAAATAAAAGTGACCAAAACCACTGTGAAAGAATAAATAAAAGCCAAAAGAAAAAGAAATTAAAATTTGCCATCATAGTGAACTTAATGCTAGTAGGTAAGAACATCAATGAATAAATTAATTTTAAAAAGCTAATATTGAGCATTCATATCAGACTTAAAACTAGCAAAAAATTAACAATAAACCGAAGATTGAATACTCTGCTACTCTTTTCCTAACGGTGAAAGTTTAAATCTTCCTGGTTCAATGGCACTTTACGATAAAGGATTTAGTTATATATTTATTTTTACATATCTCACTTACAACTTTGAAAAAAGAAAAAAATGAAGTGAAAAATAACCTTGGATTATTGGGTTTCAAGGTATTAATATTATTATATATGAAATATTCAGTTTATTTTTCTTATTTCATTCAATTCTTTGTGATTTTCATTGTGATTTATTTTTGAATTGCCAATCATCGTTTTAAAATATTGTGCAGTTTTCAAAATTCAAGTAGTTTTCAATGTTGTAATATATATGAAAGAAGATATAGGCACTGTAGTTCTTTTAGTATTCGTACTCCTGATTTGACAAGTTTTATGATCTACATATATTTTTATTTACATTAATATCATGGATAAATAAAAATAAAAACCAAAGTGAAAAGAACTTAGTTTGTTCAATTTCTAGGGATTAGTATTATTTTTTTGAAAAATTTTGTTTATTTTCTCTAGGTCTTTCAAGTCATCTTAGTTATCATGATGATTTTCTGATTTCTCATTGAAAATTAATTTACACTATTCCTAGTGCAATTAGTTTTCAATGTTGTAATAAACAAAATGAAATATTTGTAACGTATGGCTTTTTTTAGGAGAGTAAATGGCGCAGTAGTTTTATACTTTTACGGTTAGAAGAGAAGACAGAGAACAAAAGTCAAACTCCTGTTTTAAGTCATTAATTGTCCATTTATTTGACTTGAAGACCATTCTCATCACTTTGGCTGCCAGCACTGAATTTAATTTCAACCCGTTAGAAGATTTCTTATATTCATCTATATATGCACATGTTACACTTATGATTAATACCATTATTAATTTGAACTTTCATTATTCTTTATTTCATTTATTCTTTAATAGCAACTGCTGGTTATTTTGATTTTCAATTTTTATCATCAATTTTTTGTTCTGGTCTTGGGTTTAATAAGAGTCTTTGATTTTTTTTATATTTTTTTTAGTTATTTTAGTTTATTTTTGTCTGTTTTCTTTATCAAAGTTTTATGTTGACTTAAAAAATTATTATGGTCACAGTTTTGCACGTCCTAGACTTGAGCATTAAAATTTCTGACTATAATTTATTTGTTTAATTAGTGTATTTTAATGTATTTCAACATCTTCTTAATACCTCCTGTAAGTTTCATATATCTTTTAGCCAAAAATTTGATTTTTCAATATCTTGGGGGAAGGGTTTCAAGGGAGATAGACCTCCAACGCCTAAGATTTACACTCAAATAACCCTACTAATTGTTTGACAACACAGGTGACATCTAAAATAAAGGAGATTGTTTTATTTTCTTTTTAAAATTGCAACCACCAAAACTTAGGAAAATATAATACTTATTTGGCATTATAACTATATTATGTGTTGTTTCTGTTACTTAAATTATATTAATAAATTCACGTTAAAGATGCTGTAAGAAGCCGGCAACAATCCTAATGTCATGACCAAAAACTCATCTACTTTATCAATGATCAGACTATTATATTTTTTAAGGCTACCCCTCTAAAGCACTAGCAATAAAAGTTATGAAACAATCTCAATTATACTATTTATAAAAGTTTATTCTGAAGATAAAATAAGAAAAAAAATATTACATTTTTACTTAATCGTAACTCAGACCTTAGTCATAGCTTTTGTTTGTTGTTATTTTTGTTCTTCCTAGTTTAGATTTGAACAATAAATTTAACTTTATTTGTTTTATGATTAATTGATTCATCCATATTAATGCCTAATAACTCTATGCTTGGCTGCTATTGTTTATTTTAATTTATGCTTCTTTGGGATTTCATTTATTCTTTAATAGTAAATTCTAATCCTCTTGGGTTTGAAGTATTATAGGAACTTGTTTCTGATAATCTTAAGTTCAATATGGGTCTTGGAATGCATAGTTATTTGGCGTTTGGACTATTTCGAAAGCAATTACTATGTTAATACTTTTGTCGGATGTATTTGGAGAAATAGGATTTGGAGGGGGACTGGTTACCCACTTGTCACCTTTTATTTATAAGATGGGGAACACATAATCCAATTTTTAATCGGATAAGTCTCCATTGAAGTCAATACGAGCATCCCTTCCGTAAACAAACTGTAGGTTAGCACTAGGAAAATTACATAGCATACATCTTTTATCCTCTAGTTGGGGGAAGGGTTTTCCGATGGACTGTCTAAAACAAAATAGCGTTTTCAGCATTTAAACAGATTTAAGGTTTTAGTTCAGTCGAATCGGTGGAAGAGGGTGTGGAAAAGCTAATTTTGCTCAAGTAGTTCTGATTTTTAAATAGGGCACAAGATCTCCTGATTTCAAATTTTGGAAATCCAGAATCAAATTTATCCATTTTTCTAATGAAAAAATCTTATATTTTAACAATGGTCAAAAGTAAAGAGCTTATCCTGGGGGCTTTTTGGGGTTAGTCAGCAACCGAGTTATAAATATTTGACGTTGGAACAATTTAAAAAAAATAAACAGCTATATCAAAATATTTACCAGATCCTTGTTGAGAAAACAGTTTGGGGGGGGGTTGATTATCTCTCTGTCACTTTTGACTCATAAAAAAGGAGCTAGAGCATTCAATTTTAATCAAATTAGCAACTTCTTAAGTTTATAGTACCATCCAATAATGGAACATCAGAAGACCCTTCTCCTGCAATACCCCTAAGATAATTGAAAATAAAAGAATGATTAGAAACTGCATACGTCTTAAAATAAATAATTTTGTAGAGCAATTGATTGCAAAGAGGTCACAACAATTTTCAGAGGCAATTGCACCCTAGGGTTTGATCGTATATAAGATATTTTTTTTTTAAACTAAATTGTTTAAAGAAATTAATAGACATTTTTTAAAAACTAACCTCCAAAGGACTAAAGAAAATTTTTGTTTCCAAAGCAGTTTAAACCTTAATCAATTTAATGGAAATATTATGTAAGGCTAAATTCGTTTTGAACCCCTATATTCCAATTATATTCATATATCAAAGAAGAAAAATTCTACTTTTTAGTCCGATTTTAAAACAAGTTTAACGGTTATTTTATTTTTATAATAATTATTTCAAACTGTTTCTGGCTTTATTTTATTTTAATTTCTTTCATTGGTTGTCAAAATTTTCTTTCATTTTAATCTGAAAAAAATAGTTTTTTTGGCCGTTTCCATGTGAAACCTATTGTTAGAGCAAAGTTTCAAAATGTTCATGTTTTAACTCAGGTCTACCTAGCCCCTTTTTGATGCCCTGATAGCAACAAACCTTTATGAGCGGAACAATGTTCTTAACCCATTTTTTGCATCACACACAAACACAACATGCATCAGTTCCAATTATTTTCCAAACACAGATGCAATTCAGAGAGAGATTTATGAAGTCACATTGACACCGATTGTAAAAATTGAATTTAAAGCCCCGTTTATATTCACCCCAGGTATATTAGTCTTTTAATCTGAAAATAGCTAAATATTAAAGGTCAATTGATGCGTCCTGTAAGTGCTAAGGGTTTCTTCGAGCCAATAACTTCATTGAAGGATTTAAGATGAATCTTCGGTCTAGAGTTACGTTGGACAAGCCTATTAGAAAAAAATGCTTTCACATCTTTATCTATTTTTTCAACTGTTATATTTTGAGTACTTTTGACCTCCAGAAACACTGTTTAAAAATATATCAAACCCCCTTGCTGTTTTGGCGTGTCAAATATATACTCTTCTGACAGTGTAGAAAAATTACTGTATTTTTCGGTCCCTTGCTTGCCAATTCTAGGTTTTGCAAGATATATATTTCGTGTTCTCATTAAAAAATCTAAAACAAAAAAGATTCAATAGATTAGAATAGGTTCTTCTCATAGTGTATAGATTAAAATTTCCGTTTTGCCTAATAGGTCAAAACTTTTCAGTCAGATCGGAGGCATCCATTTTTTCCCTCATCTTCAATTCATAAAAAAAAATAAAATGCCCTGGCTTTCTCCCTTCCATATTTCCTGAAACACTCAGCACAATCCCATCGATTTTCTAAAATATCACAACTGTCAGTTTCATTACCTGGAAACATTGCTTCTTTAGGTTAGATATTTTGATTTTGCCACAGTGTTGTGTCCAAAAAATAAGGTATATTTGTCATCCAAACACCCCATAAAAATTTTAACTCAATCCCACAAGTGTAAAAACGCTTTAGTATTATGCTTAGTAAATTTGCTCCTTTTTGTAGATCAATTTCAATAGAAGTTTGCTTTTTCAAATAGTTCAAATATAAACCAGACAAATCAGTTAGCCAGTAATTTTTAAGGTAAAACTTGAAAATACATTTGCTTTTTGTACAAACCTTAATAAGGTTTCAAGTTTCAAATGTATTGACATATGTTTTTTCAGACACATCAAATTTTGAACCACTTTAACCATAACAAATGGTCGGAGACCCAATTCAGAGTAGTTCTGTTAATGACTAAATTGAATATCGTAAGATGTTCCGACATTACATGTTTTAGAAGCAAGATCCAAAAATATAAGAGCGAAAATGGCTATTTATAAGAGGGTAGTAATTGGCTAAAATTTAGAGAGAGGAGTGAGTCTGTGAATAAACAATTAGTAAAATAATAATGGGACGAGAGGTGATTGGGGTGGTCTTGTGAAGGGATCAGAGGAGAAAGGAGAGGAACTTCGGTGATTAACCTCTATTTAATTAATTATAACAACCACCTCCCTCGTCTCAATTTTTTTAAGTATGAAGTTAAAATACTAATTTTAAAACATTTTCGTCACTTTGCTTAAGCCGAGAAAAATATGATTTTGTGTTTAATTAAGTTGTCATTGAAATTCGTTTTGTTTGCTTTTGCATTAACTTCAGTCGGAACTGTATCTACCTTTTTTGTAGGCCTTATCCATCAGGTTTATCAGGTTGTCTCTCGGATAATTTTAATTATCTTTTAGATTTATATTGAGGTTTATTTAGGGAGCGTTGAACCTCTTTGAGAATTTAAAGTAGCATTTGGATTTATTTTGATTGATTGAGGTATTTCATTAAAGTCTATTTTTATCAGAGAACAAAACTGATCAACCTTTTAACCAAGTCAAGGTCCTTGTTAGATTTTTACTTGGATAGGTTACAAGTTTCCTAATTTCTTTTATTCCTTTTAATTAGATAAATCCGAGTCTGTCTATAACAAGCATTGTTGAAAGATAACTGAGTCAGAATATTTTGTAATCTGAAGATTTTGCCCTTTTCTAAAATTTATTTTAATTGTGCAAGAGTGAGGACTACCTCTAGAGAATAACAAAGGGAGTAACATAGGGTACCTAACAACAAAGGAGCTTTGACCCCCCTCCCCTCTTTTTCAGTATTTTGTTTCATGGAACTGAAGCAAACTGCTTATAATTGGTTTTACGCAGAGAAATTAGAATTCACTAGAATTAGTATTGCTAACCTTCTATATGGCTTATTTAGCATCCATACGATAGAGTGAATATCCTAAGGAGAATTTTATCCCCTTTTGCTTGTTCTTTTACTTCCTCAGTCTTTTCTCTACTTTCTAAGCAGCTAAGCTAGCCGCTCTGTCTATCCAAAGAGGCTAGAGAGAGGAAAGTGCTATTAGAAGAGCTAAGAATTTAAAGTTCTTTCTAGTTTAGGGAAATTGAACCCAGGATTCTCGCTGTTGAAGTTAACATTTACCTATGAACCAAGAAATACAGATTCTTGTTAAGAAAAATAATTAGCAAATATATCGGTTTGATTTGCATTGATAAATTTAGGACTAATCAGTCAATGTTATTCAAAGTTTGTGGCTCACCTTAGAAACCCTTATTTTACCTTTGCATTTTATTCGATATCCATAGACTGATTAAAGAAAACTTTTAATAGTTGCAACCAAAGTTCTAAATCCAATTAGCCGAATTCATCTTGTTTGATAGTATCGACCTTGAATTATAATACTGCAGACCCGAGTTAGTTACCCGAGCCTTAGTTAGTAATTATGGTGTATTCTATTAGAAATATTATATAGCCCCAAGCTTTACAAAAAGCCCTTTTTTCTCAATGCCAAAGTTTGGGCAGCGGAGACAACCTTTTTGGAGAGGCAGACATATATTATACCACACAATGCCACAAAAACCAAATTCGAAGAAAAAATATTAGGGAAGGTTTATTTAAATACACGGAATATAATGTTTTCTACTGTTTTTTTTTTACTTTTTAATTCAAAGCACCAACATTTTGAAATCCATCTCTTTTTTACTTATTTACTTTACAATTTACTTTTTTAGACATAATTTTTCAATGACCTATAAAAACATATGTGTTTTTATCTACCTCTCTTCGTCCCTTCGTCCCTCTCTTCGTACCTCTCTTCGTCTTTGGACCTAAAAATTTGCTTGACCCTGTTCAACTTACTCACACACTAAATTATTTTCTACTAAACCCTCCTTTTTTTCCAATAAATAATAGATAACTTAAAAACTAGAGTTCTAAGATTGTATTTCAATAAACTGAGATGCATGTGCTGGTTAAAGATCTTATTTTTGTGCAATTTCTGGAAGCTTTGCCTAGTAACTAGTTTGTGAGAATTTTTCTACCAATTTTTCTCTTTAGAATTTAGAAAATCTGCATTACTTACGATCATTTCCCTCGGGGTTCGGGTTAACTCTGAAAACCTACTTATCAGATCTTTTAGAGTTTTTGAATATATTACCAATTCAAAAAGTAGAGCCACCATCAGTTCATTTTCAGGGTTCAAATCTTTCAATAAGCTTCAGTTAAACCAGATATGTGATGCCATTCAATTCATACAAACACATTTTACGAAAAGCCAGGGAGTTGACCATGGAGTTTTAGGTGCTTAAACCATTATAATAATGCTGATTATATAATTATAGTGGGAAGCAATTACACTTGCTAAAATGCAGAATCGCTTAGAAATAAAACTGAGAAATGGGTTTGCTGGTTTGTTTTTCGTATTTATATAAGTTTTGCTGGAAGATATTGGAGAAAATGAAGAAGCTTTGGCAAGGATAAACTCTCAGCCTACAAAAATAGAAACTATAAATTTTAACAGCACAAATCTTCAACGAATTTGGTTGGTATTTAACACAATCTCAAAGAACATTAAAAGGAATGTAGCGAATATGATGATTTTCCCTACGCAATTAAATCTCACATAGACTTTAGATGTAAGAATCTTTAGCCGTAAGACGTAAGGGTCTGCTGGAAGCACCTGACATAATTCGTTTCGTAGAAGAAATTCTAGAAGAACGAACCACATCATTTATAATTTAGCACGAAAAATAAAGGCCCTTCATTAGCAGTCCTCAATAAATAAAGCTTAAGTAAACTGGGACTGCTGCATCACCCAGCCCTATCAGTTACAAATACTTGGCTTGTGAGAAGAGAGATTACGATGCACACATGGTACAGCAATGAAGGCAAGAAAAAAAAGATGCTTGACTACATCATTTTACAACGATGCTGGCTTTCGTCTTTCCAGAATTGCCGCTCATACAGAAGTGCCGAGCTCGGCAATACCGATCATCGTCTTGTTTCCTCAAGGATCAAATTCAGACTGAGGGCCAACAAGAGTAACGCCTCTTCCTCCAAGAAAATAGATACTTCTCAACTGAAGCGAGATCCTTAGGTTGGTGAGTGGTATATGGTTAAGGTCTCTAACCGCTTTGAGGCCCTTCAGTAGTGTTCAGAAAGTGACCCAGCGTGAAACACTTTCAAGGTTAATGTTGTCACTGCAGCTATAGAAGTTGGGGGCTTGAAGCAGCGATAAAAGAAAGAGTGGATTAACAACCAGACGTTCAAAGCAATCGAGAAAGACTACGAGGAGATATGAAACTCTGCAGACAGCTCAACAAACAGCGCAACGCTATGATTCACAAAGACAAGAAATATTTCATTGAAGGCAAATCCACTGACCTCGAGAAAGTAGCGCAAAAGAAAGCCATAGATGAAACGTTCAAGATCTTGCGTGAGCTGACTGGCAAACACAACATGACGTTCACAAGCCTGAAAGCAGCGAATAGAGAAACCATATACGATCAGTCCAAATGTCTTGGTCTATGGAAGAAACAATACGGAATAATGCTCAATTCAGATCAACCCAATTGCATTGACCCAGGGCTAGTTGCTGCTGCTGAAGAAGCTACCGCTGTCCCCGACGGTGATGAATTTTCTCCTGAGGAGATGAGATCGGCCGTACAGAAACTTAAGAACAAGAAATTAGCCAGCACTTGTGGCATCACGTCTGAGCTACTCACAACAGACGGCCCTGCAATGATACTCTGGCTGCAGATGGCGTTCAGCATAATCTGGCTCACTGAAGTTATACCATAAGATTGTAAGAAAGGAATCCTTGTGCCAGTGATTAAGCGCAAGGAAGTAAGACGGACTACAGCAACTACTGCGGTAATTCCCTACTGTCTGTTCCTGGAAAGCTGTTTGCGATGCTACTTCAGAAACGATCAAAAGTCTCCTTCATACTTTGCACCGCCCCAAACAAGCCGGATTCATGCCAGGGAGTTCGACAATTGAGCAGATTCACATGGTTAGACAGATCAATGAGAAGACAGTGGAATTAAATAAAAAATCCTACATAGCTTTAATTGACATTCGTTCTGCCTTTGACACTATTGACAGACCGTCCCTTTGGATAATCCTGAAAGCTGCGGGTCTACCCGCAAAGATAGCCAGCCTATTCAAAGAACTTTACAGCAACAAAGAAAGTACTATCCTGTTTGACGGGAAGCTTTCTTCTTCCTTCCTCATACAAAATGGAGTATGGCAAGGATGCACTACTGCACCTGAGCTATGTAGCTGCGTCATTGAACACATCCTGAACGAGACTCAACATGCCCACTCTTTCAGCAACAGTTATGCTGTGAAGACTCTGTCTGATATTGCCTTTGTAGATGATGTAGGACAATATCGACCAACTTAAGTCTGCACTCGAGACACTATCCTGTGCAGCCTCTAGGGTTGCGCTGCAAATCAACTTGAAGAAAACAAAGATCATGCCCATAGAAAATACTGCATCAGCACCACTCTCAACTCTTGAGAATAACGGCCAAGCTGCCGATGTCGTAAGGCAATTTACATATCTCGGATCAACTATATCCTCAAGTGGCACACATGACGCCAGTATGTCAGCCAGATCAGCCAACGTGAGCTCTGTGTACGGACGACTCCTGAGAGCAGTCTTTCACAGACCGTAAATTAGCTGCCATACCAAAGCCCGAATTTACAACGCCACAGTCTCAAGCATCATGCTGTATTCATCTGAAACATGGCCAATAACTCAAACACAGCTTAAAAGGGTTAATGCTGTTCAGGGTGGACACCTACGTCGAGTCAAAGGCTTTAAATGGTATTACAAGATCCGCAACTGATCCTGACTGAGATCCTGAAGACCTTAAAAGTGGCGAACCCTTCAACTCACGTAGAAGCCCGTTCTCTAAGGTGGTACGGCCATCTACTCCGTCTAAAACTAAGTCCCCCTGCAAGGATAATCTCAGATCTCAATCCCTAAGAAAATGGCTGGATATGTTCTCGAGAAAGGTCACATACTAGATGGGCTGGTGTAATAAACCAACACCTGCTCAATCGCAACATCAAGCCAAATGAGGCCCCATCCCTAGCCCTGGACAGGGCTACTCGAAGAAGACTGACGGTGTTATCAACCAGTTCACACTACAATGGTGACCCTGCTGAGCAAGAACGATAAGTCAAAGTATATCAAAATAAATAAATTTTAGGTAAATTGAGACTGGATCTCTTGTTACAGATCAGGATATTAAAGATGTAATAATTAAAAACAAAAAGAATTCTGAGGAAAAAAAAAGTAAAGTTTAAGCTAAAAACGAACACAAATTATTACTACATAGTCCAGCTAACATTTATTGATATAACTAGTAGAAATAAGCCAAATTGTGTTATTTTCCTGTTTTCCTATTACCTCCCTTAATGAGATTTTTGAATATTAGTGCTTTACTGAAAAAAAAACAATACAATACAGGAGTTTTGGTGCAGTAAATGTAACAGGACACACTTCATAGTCTAAAAATAAAGTCTTTTTTTTTTTTTTTTTAATTTGGCATCACTTTTGCACAATGAGCGTGGTGAAATGATATAAGGCTTCAGGTGCTAATAGTGTGGTAAATAAGTTTCTTAAATATAGTGGCTCTGAGATTAGAAATAAGCTACTGAAGATTATGAGTATGGTTTTTGGAAAAGGGGAAGTACCTAACAAGCATATGGAACGTCTTAAATAAACCACAGTAGAAGAAAGGTGATAAGATTTAGTCTCGTAATAATTGAGGTATTTGGATGGTCTCTGTGGGTAGTGAACACCATAGTGATATGATTATTTTTAGACTGAAAATGCTCTAGACAATGTTTTAAGAGAAAACAGTGCGGTCTTAGAAATTGTAGAGGATGTGTCGACTAAATTTTCACTCTTAAATTAATAATTGACAAGTGACAGAGTTATCAAACAGATTTGGTCTTCAGCCTTCTAGATTAGAAGCAAGCGTTTGATTCTGTTGATAGAAGAGCCTTATAAAAGGTTTTATACATCTAAAGTAAACTAGACAAATCCATTAAAGAGATTAAAACTGCTGCAGTTAAGGTAGGGAATTAGGTTAGCAGTTGGTTCTGCATTAAATCACGAGTTAAGCATTGCTGCGTTCTATAGTCCTTCATATGGATATTTTCGATGGTATGTGTCTTAACAAGAACAGGAAAGGCACCGAGAGACAGGTGAATCGAATGGGGAGGAAAAATTCTCCTGGACTTTGATTATGCTGATGATTTCAGCATATTCGATAAAATGTTAATCAATATGAATCAGCTTTTATAGGTTTTTTGAATTCAGGGTGCCAGATTCGGTTGGAAAGAAGATTAAGTCGCTAAGACTGGCAATAAGTGAAGATGGAAAAATAACGCTGGGTAACAAAAAGATTGACGAGATGGACAGCTTCATTTACCTTCTTAGTATTGTTCGTAAAGATGGTGGAACTAGTGAAGATGTTTTAAATAGAACGGCCAAGGCTTAGTGTGTTTTTTCACACTTAAAAAAAGTTTGGAAGTATAAGAAGATAAGTCTGAAAGCCAAGAATACAATATTAGAAGCCAAACTCATTACAGTGGTCAAATATGGCTCCAAAGCAAGGACGCTCCGAAAAGTGGAAAAAGATTTGCTATATATTTTCCAGAAAAATTGCCTTAAGATTGTTCTGGGTATCCAACCCGCTGAGCGTAGGTACTCAATGGAGTACCATGCTGCCTGAAGCCAAAACAGCTACAGAGGCTCCTTCTTCATCTTAATTTATTCAAATACGCCCTCTTTACATCCTCCCAATAAGTTACCATTTCTTTTACTTCTTTCTTTATAATCTCCTCCCACCCAAACCGTGGACGAGATGCTTTTCTGTTTAGGCCTATGGGTTTGGCCAGAAAGAACAATCTTTTGTAATCTTTCATCATTTTTCTGCTGAAGCTGTCCTATTCATCTAAACTTTTCTCTCATTAGAGCCCTAGAAAGTGGAACTGAGCCACAATTTTGGTACAGCCTACAGTTTGAAATACACTCTTTGGGCTGGATACCCAGACCACTCTCAGGCAATTTTTCTGGAAAATATATAGCAAATGTTTTATCGCTTTTCGGAGCGCCCTTGCTTTGGAAAGTCCTTGCTTTTCGCAAAGTTCAAGAAAAAATCGACTGGAGAAAAGTAGAGATAGAAAAATTTGATATTTCTTGGAAAGGAGAGCCTCACCAAGTTCCAGGCATCTTGTAGACTCCACTGAAATACTTCCAAAAATTGTTTGACGATGAACATCTTGAGCTGATAGTTTAACAAAGTAACGTCTTTGCACTTCAAACTGAGGAATGCAACCTCTGCCTCACTGCCGGAGAGCTAAAGGTTTTCATGGGTATTATTATATTATTGGGGGTGATAAGAGTTCCCTATTATCAAATGCACTGGGAAGCAGCTACCAGATACCCAGAAATTGCTGATAATATGGACCGACAAAGATTTGACAAAATGAAACGTTTTCGCCACTTCAACGACAACAGTAAAGCTAAGAAACCCGGAGAACAAGGATTTGACAGGCTATACAAGATTCGAACCGTCCTGGGTCATATCTGTTCCAAGTTTCTTGAATTTACTCCCGATGAACACCATTCAATTGACAAGCAAATGATTCCTTTCAAGGGACGAAGAAACTTGAAACAATATCTGCCGAAAAGGCTGACGAAGTGGGGAATAAAAGTCTTCACAAGAGCTGGTGTGTCAGGTTTTGAACATGATTTTGAAGTTTATCAAGGGAAGGGCACTATTGTTGAAGATGACATAGAGCCAGATCTTGGGGTAAGAGGCAACACAGTCTTACGGCTGATGAGTACCTTGCCAGAGAATATGAACTACAAGATTTACTTTGACAACTGGTTTTCGAGCTTGAAACTAATTATTTTGCTCAAAATCAAAGATTCCCTTGTATTGGTACGTTGAACAAAGCACGACTGAAGAGCTGCCCACTCCTCACAGATGGTGAAATGAAGAAACGAGAGAGAGAGGAACTTCTTTAATTTTGAAATTTTAATTTTGAACAAATCATACAATTTTTGAACAAAACATGAATATTGACAATTTTGAACAAATCATACAATTTTTTTTGGCAATAGTCTGACCCGGAGATCATATCGGAAGCGTTGGAGATTTTTCCAGGTATTCGTTCTTATAGTGGCCTGTATAGGGTTAAAGGATTAACAAAAGTTATGCATTTTTAAGAAATGTCTGAAAATATTAAGGTCGGTGTTTTGCTTTTTTAAGAGGTTATGAAATAATTTTGTTACTCTTGCTAAATAGAACATATGTAACGCTTTTTGGTTTTAATTATATTATTTTTTACTATTTTGTTTGTACGTTAGGGATCTAAATTTTGAATATTTCACAGGTTAATTAGATAATTCAGACTGCGAACGTTCTCTGAAAATTGAAACCTGACGCGTGCTTGGATTTATTCCCCGAAATCTATCATTGAGTGACAGATTCTTGGTAAGAAAGGCAAAGGCCTTAAAATAACGTAAAGATAATAAAATTTATTTCCGATTCAGAAAAAATATAGTTAATATAATAATTTATTAATAAATAGAGAACCTTTTGAGCAAAATGAATTTGGTTAAATAGATCTAACTGAACTATTATGAAAGAAGATCTAGACATTGCAATGGAACATACAGTTACAGGAATGAAATATATTACCACTAAATATGGAAACAAACTCGTTGTTACAATTCATTTTAAAGGTGAAATCGGTGATCTATTAGTGCCTAAGCATTTTGATTCTAAAGCAGCTGATCTTGAAAAGAAATAAAACAAAATAGATTAAAACAAGATTTTAAAGGTTATTAAAAGCAAAAATACATAAAAAGTAAATTATTTAGATATTGATATCGAACTATCCACTAAATATTAAATTATTACACTTTATGGATAGTATAAGAAAAACGAAATATAATTAAGCCCTTATTTCACAAGACCTCTTTGGATCTTAATGCTCAGGATTGTAAATTATGAAAATTTTGGAAATTTTCATTTAAAATGGAGTGAATGCAATTAAAAAGGGGGTAAATTGATGGGCTGGGGTCTACAAGCCGTATTCAAATTATGAAAATTATAGAATAAGAAAAATTTTTATTTCCAAGCACCTGTTTTCATGTTTAATGTAGGGATGGAAAATGATCAAAATGTGCAATGATTGATATTAAAATGATGTAAAATGGACTGAAAATAATATGAATTAAATGGATAAGTTAGGTGGTACTGAACATACAATTTCTTTACTACTCCCCATTTTGCTGATGATACAGTTCTGATGTGTTTTTACTCCAAACGAAAAACTGCTAATTTCGACGCTTAATTTGGCAATTAATAAAATCAATCAATCAATCAATCAGTCAATTTATTGATACTAAAAGAAAAAACTATTACAAAAGTAAAGTGGTTACTAGGCCCAAGAAGCTTTGCTTGTAATGGACCACAGAGAACAAGAATAAAACACTATTATAAAATACATACAAAAAAAAAACAAAAAAACAAAAAAAAACAAAAAACAAAACAAAAAAAAAACAAAAAAAAAAACACTGGAACAAGACAAGGACATTGAATAGATAGGATATTTAACAGATAGAAGATTTAGAAGGAGATTTAACAAATAGCTGAAAATGATTTTAAAAGAAGAGAAGAGACATACAAATTAGGAAAGGATTAATAAAGAGAGAAAAATTATTGAATTGGAAATACCCGACGAAATAATGCCTTTGCAGAAAGAAAAAGAGGGACATCCGAAGGGATGGAGTTCCATAATAGAATTGATTGATATACTGGAGACCTCTGGCCTGCTGTAGAAGATCGTTTTGGTAAAATAAATCGTCGAGGAGAATTACGTAAAGAAGAAAAGTACCTACCTGAGCCTGTCCGTGAGAAAAACTGCTGTAGGGGCGGTGGGAGAGTACCTAGAAAAGCAGAATGCGCAAAATAAAGAGTACTTTTACCTATAATATGATCCAGCGGAGCTATTCCAGTATCATTATAAAGATCAGAGGAAGGGTAAAGCCGAGGGAGAAGAAAAGTAGCCTTCACTGCCCTATTTTGGGCTCTTTGAAGTGTGCAGAGAAGAGATTTATTAGTATTACCCCAGACAGAGCAGCAATAAGAAAGGTAAGGATAAATAAAAGCATAATAAAGAGAAACCATAATATCAGGAGGAAGAAATGAGTTAATCCGGTGCAACATTGAAGACTGGCGGAGGATTAAGGAACGGGTGTGAGTTATATGCGGTTTGAAAGAAAGAAAACAGTCAAGATACACACCAAGAAATTTCACCACAGTAGCTTGTGGTATAATATCATTCCCAAAAGTCAGGGTGATTGGCTCCTGTACGTCTCGCATACGGTAAGGGGTCCTGAAGTTGACAATGGCACTCTTTCGGCTGTTAAGAGCCATACCGTTTGACCAGCACCAATCCTTTACTTTATCAAGAAGACCTTGAGCCATAGAAGTGGCAGATGGCAGGTCCACCGCAGCAATGAAAAAGTTACTGTCATCAGCAAAAAGAACAGGGTGAACATGGGGATGAAGACCATCAACAAGATCATTGATGTAAATTAGAAATAAAAGTGGTCCAAGCACAGAGCCTTGTGGGACACCTTTCAATACAGGCAAAGTAGAGGAAGAAGTACAGTTAACCAAAACATACTGAGATCTCTCTGAGAGGTAGGACCTAAACCATTCTAGTGGGACTCCATGCACTCCAAATAAAGATAGTTTAGACAGAAGAACATTGTGGTCAACCATATCAAAGGCCTTAGAAAAGTCGAGAAATAGACCCAAAACACACAAGCCCTTGTCCAGATTAACACGCACAAACTCAGTTGCATCAGAAAGTGCGTGCAAGG
The DNA here is from genome assembly GCF_032884065.1 of Artemia franciscana. NCBI lineage: Eukaryota > Metazoa > Arthropoda > Branchiopoda > Anostraca > Artemiidae > Artemia > Artemia franciscana. The sequence continues at coordinate 227,493 of NW_027067641.1, forward strand.
TAGAGAATGAGGGACGAAAACCATACTGATGGTTAGTGATGAGAGGATTTCCAGCAGTCGAATTAGTACTAAATACAAATGAAGAGAGTCGACGATACACTACTTTTTCAACAACCTTTGAGATGACGGGAAGAAGAGAAATAGGTCTGTAATTTGAAATTAGAGAAGAATCACCTTTTTTATGCAAGGGTACAATGGTAGCAACTTTGAATAAATGAGGAAAAACACCAGAAGAAAGAGAGAGGTTAGTTATGTGTGAGATGGGATGAGAAACGAACTGACTGATTTTTTTAAGGACATTATTACTCAAACCAAAACTATCAACTGAACAACTTCATGGAAGTTGAGAAATAATACTAGAAATCTCAGTAGTACTACATGGGGAAAGGAAAAAAGACTTCTCTGTCATAGGAAAACAACTTACTCTACTCGGGGGTGGAATGAGAACTGAGGGAAGTGTGGTGAAATACGAATTGAAGGCACTTGCTAAGGATTTTTTATCCACAACAGATCCATCAGCTTTCCTATAAAGAGACGGGGAAGATTGTTTGAGTTTCTTACGGGAGAGAGCTTCATTAATTACAGTCCAAACCTTACGCAAATTCCCTTTACACTCATTAATTCGACGTGAAAAATACAGCTTTTTTGCTAAACGAACTGAAGAAGTGAGCACATTTTTGTAATGTTTATACTTCAGAAGATCTTCCTGTGTCTTACTTTTACATGCAGTCTTGAACAAAGACGCCTTCATATGGGTTGCATTGATCAGACCTCTAGACATCCATGGGCATTTAGGTGTAAAATTCCTTGGCCTCTTTCTAAGAGGAAAATGCTTATCCAACAGAGTGCCCATACGAGACAAGAATAATCTAGTTGCACAATCAGCATCATTAGCTTCAAGAACACTAGACCAATCATTACTCTGAAGACTATGTATTAAATTAGAAATTTCTCTATCTGTAAAAGTTCTAAAAGAAGACTCGTCTTTCTCATCCACAGTAATCTCTGTTTTAGGCACAGATAGTGATAGATAAATAGGGAAGTGATCAGAAAGATCAGTGAAAACAAGACCAGACGAGAACTTCAAATTAGGAGAATGAGAAGTGAAAATATTATCTATTAAAGTGGCAGAATTTCTTGAAGGGTCAACACGTGAAGGAAAAAAAATTGAAGGAAGTAGCCCAGAAGAAGAAAATACATCAAAAAGATGGTCACATTCATCATTTGATCCAACATTTAACATATTACAATTAAAGTCTCCCAAAATACAAATCCGTTTTTTAGAGAAAGTCCCCACACCAGAAGGCTGATCAAGCAAATCACAGAACAGATGTGTTGGAAAAGGAGGGGGCTTATAAAACAAACAAACAGTATCACATGCAACCTGGCTTTTCAGATCAATAACAAGAGAATAAACTGTCCTACTATTAGACACCACCGATTTAAACAAGGATTCAAGATCAGATCTTCTACAAAATTCAATACTAGATTTTATGAACAAAGAAATACCCCCAGAACACTTTGTTACCATTCTAGGGACATGAATAGCAATATAACCATGCATGTCATAAGCTGTAAAATTATCACTGTCAGATAACCATGTTTCTGTCAAGCCTATGACATCAAAAGGGCAAGAATTATCAGACCACAGATACGATTTAAGAGTGTCCCACTTATCTCTTATCCCACGCACATTCAAACAAAAAACATTAAAGCAACTGTTTGAAGAGAGTGAGGGCATAATATTATCACAATAATCAATGGTGGTGTGATAATTACAGCTAGAACTAACCATAGATTCAAGGAGAGGGTCAAAAGTGTGTGCCTCTTGTTTACCAGCACTACTTGGTTGATCAAATATAACTGAATTAAGAATAGAAGAATTCAAAAGGAAAGAGAAATCACCCATATTTATCTCAGACATATAAAACCTTCACAAATGACACACTATCCATAGTACACTTGAAGGTAATGGAATCATAAACAAAGAAAAAGAAATATTAGTGGGATGGCAAATATTAACCAAAGAAAAGGGTCAAATAATGTGGCACCACTCAGGAAAAGAAGAGCTGCGAGTGTTAAGGCATGACAAACAATGACAGAAATCAGGCTACATAAAGGCAATAGGATCTCAAACAAATATAAAGAGACATTAGTAGGATGGCTCATAATATTTGAAGAATAGGCTAAATTTACAATATGGGACCAGTAAAATTTATGTGAGCTGTAAGTGTGCTGACATGACAAAAGTGTGATAGAAAATAACATACATGAAGGTGATAGGAACACAAACAAATATAAATAAATATCAATGGTAAGACACATGATGTTCAAAGTATAAGACCAAAATAGATTTGAGCAATCAAAATTATGTGATCTGCATGTGAACACACAGAACAAAGATATGGTAGAATTAAGGCAAAATGAAGGTGATACAATCACAAACATAAATAAGGAAATAATAGTGGGATGGCATATATTTGTCAAAGTATTGGCCAAAAGTATAATGTGGAGCCAGTCAAGATTATAAGAGCTGCAATTATGCTTACATGACAAAAATATGATAGAAATTGGCCTAAATGAAGGTGAGAGAGTCAAAAACAAAAATAAAAAAAATTCAGTAGGATGGCATATATTAACCATAATATTGGCCCAAAATATAATATGGGACCAGTCAAAACTTGATGAGCTGCAAGTGTGCAGACATAACAAGAATGTTCCAGAAGCCATGCAACATGATGGTGATAGGATCACAAACAAACTTAATGAAAAATCAGTGGAAAGGCACATATTAATTAAAGGAGTGGCACAAAATATAATGTGTAACCAGTTAAAATTATGTGAGCTATAAGTATGCTGACATGACAAGAGTAAAACAGAAAGCAAACTACATGAAGGTGGTAGAATCACAAACAAACATAGAGCAATATTAGTGGGAAGGGACATATCATTCAAGGTATGGCCCCAAAGCATAATATAGCACAAGTCAGAATTATGTGAAGACAGTGAAGAGTGAAAGAGGAAAAATGTAAGAACATAAAATAAATTCATACAAAAACAATTCAACACATTATAACAAAGTGAACTAAAATCCATCACTTTAATTCTCTGCATTTGCAGCACACAAATCAATTTCATCCTGATCACTGAACTTAACTACTCTTCCAGACTGAGTTTTATACAGGATATCACCTTTACTGGACCAAACATTACGTAAACCAAGCTTTGACTTGGCATATGAAAGAAGCTGTAAGCGAGGTTTTGTAAGCATCTCAGAAAATAGTGTCCCAGATCCTTTCAAATCCTTCTTTTGTCTGAGAAGCAGTTGGCGAATTCGTAAATTACAAAATTCTACAACTATGGGTCTGGGTTTGGCAGATGGTTTGCCAATTCTTTTGGCTGATACAACATCAGACTGGGTAATTGGTATGCCAGGAAATTTCACAGCACATAGTGACATGAACTGACTTTCAGTGTTTTCAATGGGGGCATCTTCTTTCACCCCAAAGACAATAATTTGGTTGCTCAAGGCCTGTTGTTCAAAACGATCATTTAATCTTGCCAGGTTAGACTGGATAGGCTTGAAAGAGCTCTCAAGGTCTTTCATTGATGACCCTAGAGTAGTCAAAGAAGATTCAATTGAAGATATGCGTTTATTATAGCTTTCAAGGGTCTTATCAACTAGACTACTAAGATCTAGACTGAGGCCAGCATACACATCCTGCTTGATTGCATCCAGCTTATCTGAAGAAATAGTGGCATCATGTTGAATGAATGCCTGTTCCTCTTTCATTTTGGTCACAGCCTCATCTACCTGGGTAGAGATCTTGGCCAATATGAGGTCATCAAGTAACCCTTTCACTGAAGATTTAAGGCTGTCAGGATGCAGTGAATCTGCTAACATTTTGTGTTTAATTTTTATATTATTCATGTGGCTAGTCAGCATGAGTATTTGCTCTGAGACAGATTCTGATCCAGAGAATTGGAGTGAGCTGTCTGACCTAAGTTCACGGGGTGGCTTGATTTGACCTTTCATTACTTACTTAATATGAACAACAAGACAGGTACAGAAAAAGCAGTAGTATATGGCAGGCTGGGTATAAGGCAGGATATGGTTCACGATCTAGCAGCAAATTTCAAATAATAAAGCAGGAGCAAGTTAAAATTAGCATAGGTCTCACCTGATGAGTCCCCTCTTACACCCCAGGGGTAGGGGCTGCTGACTATTCCTGCCTTTACCCACTGGTAGGCAGGCAGAACCAGTACTTCGGGCAGCTTAAAGCGTTGTATGTAATGCCAGAAGACTTCAGATTACTCCAGTTAATATTAACACGTCTTTCAATTTTTAAATTTTCTAAAATATTATTTTTACGGCTTATTTCTGTCAGTGTTGCCATATATAGTTAAGGGTAAACTGGCTTGGATTGAATATAGATAAATCCAATTTTGCTATTTTTTCACGATCTCCAAATTATTACCAATGGATTACAGAAATAAACTTTGAGAGGAGAACAATTAAACGTACTAGGTACTATAAGTACGTTGGTATTAATGTTGATGAGATTCTATCGTTTCAAGATCATTTAAAATATATTTTAAAAATATCATTACGTAATTTGGGAACTATCCGTAAACTAAAATATATTTTCCCTTCCCAGAACAGTGCCATTAGACTTTTTCGTTGATTTTCAAACAGAAATTCTATGAGGCCAGTATATAGGGAAATAAATATAATCCTTGCAACCGGACTGCGTTATTTTTATACACTGATTTTTAGTTTTGATTATTATAGTGGATATTCTCCTGATTGATTTTAAGGGATATTCTGTAAGAGCTCAGATGCTCATCAACAAGATACACAGGCAAGGGGTGATAATGAGATTCATCGTTTAGTTTCCAATATGTCTTCTTTTACCATTATTGAAAGAGCGTGTAAGTCTTGGAATAAGCCTCGTACAGGTGCAAAGGAATTGGAAAATTTTAATCAATATAAATCTGAGCTGCGATTGGAGTTGCTTGGTATTTATAGTTTTGAATAAATATTAAAAGAATTTTTTTTATTTTTTATTATTTATTTATTTTGTTGCTTCCATATTTCACTATGTTATGTTTTTTGTAGGATAATTGATTATGTGGATTGTTTTGGTACATGGTTTTATTCCCTTATTCGTTTTTTCTTTTTTAAGGTCTTTTCTTTTCTCATGATTGTTTGTTGTCTAATAGCAAAGCCTCGCAAGCCATGCTTTTGCTGTGCTAATTGGTTCAGTTCAGTTCTGTTGCTTTTATTATTACAACTAATATTGACAAGAGCACAATCCCAATGGTGTCCCTAACGCTTCATGGCCCGTGGTACCGAGGCTAAATAACACTAAACTTAAAACAAATGAATAAAATAATTAACTTCATTAAGTTAAAATAATATTGCAAAAATTCAAGCAACAAGATAAGACACCAATCCTTGATCAATTTTCACATTTAAAACCTATCGATCTTTTGAACCCATCCTGTGCATAGGGCAAAAACCGTTACCATCAAAGCACCTGTAATAATAACAATAAATGTAACAATAACAAATGAATTAAATTAAACTAATCAATATCATAATTAAGAATTTAAAAGTCCATTTTATATTTTAACATCAGACAAATTTGAAGCTGAGTTTTAAAAGCACCGAACGAGTGATTAAATATTAAATGATCATATTAAACGCGGATTAATATGATATATCATTACTTTGATAACAAAAGTTGTTCTACTGCTATGGAGAGCCATGTCCTCCTAAGTGTGGTTTTCTCATTGATTTTTTGAAGGGAAAGAGGATGTGCTATTTATATTTCTAAGTACGGTGTAGCTTTCCTGTTGCATTTTTTTGCTCAGTGCCATTTTTCATGTATCTATGTGGCATGCTGTGACATTGTGTTTTTCTCCGGTTTTCTTTTTATGCGAATTTTTGTCTTTCTATAATTTGAATGGCAAAGTCTAGACAGCATTTGATGTTTAATCTGGTTCTAAGCCCCCCTCCCTCCTACACTAATTCTAGAACATCATATTCTCTCCTGACTAGACAGGCGATTTTCAAGCATATGTGCTAGAGGTTAAAAGTAAAGCATTTTATAACAACTCATTTATTAATAAAAAATGTACATATAAAACTTCTTTTCTCATTCTTTGGATTTTTTCCTTTCAAACACATTTTCATTGACAGCAACCAGCGGTGGTATATCATTTGGACCACGCTATGTTCCTCGTGTAAGGCAAAGTCAGGTTCATATTTTTTATAATATAATGTGAAGTCAATAATGACTTTACAATTATAATTTTACAATATCTTTGTGAAGTCAATAGTGTTTCTTTCATTCATAATGTTTAATCCACACTTTTTCATGTGTTTATTCGTCACACCACTTTGTTCTCCAGTCTCTGTAACAGTTAAACAAAAATCTGTAGGCTTAAAGTCAAAATAACCGTTACCTTTATAACTATGACTCCAAACCATATTCTTTTATAATTGTATTAGTTGCAGGGTAAGCCAAGTTTTCCTTCCCAAAATATTTAAAACCAATATGAAGCCAGTCTCTGAGGAATAAAATAAAAATTCGTTACAGATTTTTCGGTATCAGACGAAGATAGGTATTTTAAAACTGTGCATACTTATCATAGGGACAGTTTGACCATAGGAATCATCTAATATGAGAGTAAAAAACTTTTTTATACAGGATATCCTTTATTTGAACTACATTTCCTCTCTGTATTTTACTTCGATTGAAAAGTCTAAAAGTTTCATCATAGTTATCTATTTTACTGCAGTTCTCACAGAGAATCCTTCTGTTCAAGGGGAATAAACAGAGCGAACATATGCAGTAAATTTTTATTGTTGAATTTGCACTTCTGGATTGAAACTATGAGTTATATAAAACAATATTCCTTTGCTCCGTTTACCTACTCAAGGTATTCATCTATTGGCTCTTTGGAGAAAAGGGGGGATTAATTTAAATTCTTGTTAATCTTCAAACAAATTTAAAATATCAGATTGTTTTGTCTCCTGTAACACATCAACAAATTGACTAAATGCTTTGGATCCATGATGCATAAGCTTACATAATAATTCAAAGCTGAAGACACATTTTCATGATATCGTCAAGCTTTTCTGTTGATGGCTCTCTTTTGCACAGAAAATCTTTTAAACTTTTCATATAGATTTAACCATTTTTCCAAAGGAACAAGATTTTTTTTAAGTTTTTCGGTCTACAGCATTATTTTTCATTGCTGTCTTTCACACTTCTTGATTGAAACTAACTAATATCCCAAAAGCTAATAATTAAATTCCAGGTACCTGCTTAACCTATTCAAAAACTTCAACATCACTACACTCAAAGTTTATAAATACACTTTAAGGAGCAATTACTCATTATAGTACAACAGTTTCTCTACATTTTCACTGATATGAACATTTAGCACAGATTCATTTTTAAATATATTTAAAATAGCTTTAAAACTATATCCCTGAATTCTCAATGAAAATAAACAGAAAAACAAAAAACCACACGAAATTATAGAAATAGCTTATATCTCTTTTTTAGTTATTAAACGAAAACTTTCTGGAAAGGCTTAAAAATCGGCTATGCTGTTTAATTCCTTCCAAAAAATTCTAATCCTTAAACAGATGCTTTTGAAAGACTCCACATTACAGTCCAATGTCCTTCCGTGAAAGAAAAATCACTAATATTCACAAAAAAGTGAAAGGATGACCTGTAGCATTTACTTTAATTAGGTCATCTGAAGGGATGCAAAAATTATCGTTTATTTCGTTAATTTCCAATACTTTAAATCTGAAAAGAATTCATTATTGAGGAAAAGACACCAGACTCTGGTTTTCCACCTTAAGCTTTGAATTGCTTTCATGAGTTCCAAACACTAAAGGAGCTATTGAGCTAGGTAAAGTTTCAGTAAGTTCAAATCTAAACAAATATATCCATTTTCTTAAGGGTTAAATCTTGACTGCCGATTAAATTGTATATTTCAGAACTTATATACTTAACCCATTTTCATAGCTAAGAAAATTTTCGCACTTGTCGTCGTATTGACACAGAGCAAGAATAATTAATTCATAAGTAAGACCATAGCTTATATCAGTAAAATTTTAATTCTGTAAAAGTTGACAATTTACAGACGTTTGCAGATTCTGAAGCTTATTGAGGTAAGATTTGAATGGCATTTTAATGTAACTGCCCAAAAAACTGTTTGCATTAGCAAGACTAATGGCGACCTTTGATGGAAGGGAAAACGATGCGCAAAGATTATTCTCGTGAACTTTTAGTGAGCTGCTAGCAATCTGTCATGTATATGATATAATTTTAGGGTAAACAAACTTTGTATGCTCGCTTTCAGATCTTAGCTTTTTTTAGTTTGTGCTAAGCTAGGTAAAACATTAATATTCTTCCCATTCATGAATAAAACAAATAGGTAAAATACATTTCAGCAACTGCGGACATCCAATTTGACACATCCAAGCAAAGAAAAGGTCTCATTCTAGTGAGAAATAACTGATTTCATTTTGATTATTATATACCGGATTCTCAACATCCTAACTAAAGTAGCAATAAAATGCATCTATATAATCTGATATGATTTATTTGTTTTCCCAAGTGTTATGTGTAATGTTTTAACCACGAAACTTCACGTAAAACTGACGCATTCCTTTTAATATACGGGTTCTCATAAATTTTTCAACAAGATACTTTTCCAGGGTCTTACCAGCTGAAGCTCTCCATAGTGAATTGACTTAAGAATCGGTTCCACTTTCATAACTTCAATTTAATATGTAATAGGTCTTTTCATCTATTTTATCTTTTTTTATTTCGTACACTAGGAATTCAGGGTAATTTCACGAGAATAATTAAACAACCCATTTTTAAAAATTACCTTAGCTTTATTTGTACGAACAAAATACCTGATTGTAAACTGCGGTTTGTCTTGGGTTACATTTTCGTTTTTTCGTGTAGTCTGACATTTTTTAAATGTCATGCAACATCAACATCACTAGAGGCAATTTTACCAAAACTTTGATGATATATGCTTGAACTAACATCTCAAACTTAGACGTTAACGAACAGGTATTGGAATTCGTAAACTAATGGTTTATTTTTGTCTTGAAGTATGGATTGCTCGCTACACTTTATGTGAGAATAGATATGATACAGAATAGAATTAACCTTCTCCAACACTCTTTTTACTCTGGACCCTGAAAACTTTTCACCACGGTCAGTTTGCAATATCTAAAATGATGAATGTGAATACATCTTATAGGGAGAAATGCCTCCCTCGACCTGAATATTCCATTACTGAATGTATTCACTTATTAAGAAAATTAATACTGTAACTTGTCTAACACAAGCTGCTGAAAACATAAGATCTGAAGGAGAGGAAAATGTTTCCTTATAGAAGTAACAAAAGCATCTGTATTCAATACAAATCCCTTTTTGTCCCTTTGTGTGGCTAAGGTAGACAAATCATTTTCTGTTGGTAATTTCTAATAAACTTATAAAGACAGCATCTGAGGTAGCTGAATAAAATTCGTGTTCAATAGATAAAATAATAAGGAGGACAGATTGCAAGCGACTCTCTAAAATTTTCCAGAAATAATCCATGTCCTCTGTGTCTCCTCGAATAATACATCACCATTAATCTTTTGAATTCATGTAGTTTTTTGGCAGTTACAATGGAAGCCCCATTTAAGTTTAACGTAAATAAGATTCAGAATCTACAATTGTCTGTAAATGGTAGACCTTTATGCAATTTTAATTTTCGTTACCTAAGCTATCGTCTTCCTTATGAATTAAGTATGTGTGCCCTAAGTTAAAAAACAGCAACCTTAAAAACTGTCATAGCTATTAAGTATATGTTAAGGGTAAAAGTTATGAAATGTAAAATTTAAGTATCAGTCAAAATTTAACCTTTATGATAAATGAAAAGATTTGTTTAGATTTGAGTTTCAGTAAAGCCTTACCCAGCTCAATAGTCCTTTCATTATTTAATTTTATGAAAACATTTTGAAACTTACTGCTTGAAACCAGCTTTTATCTTACTTTTTTCCATAATTAATACCCTTTTGATAATAAATATTTTGTAAATTAATCTAACAAACGAAAGTTTCTGTAACACAGGATCATCTAAACAAATTTAACACTAAAAACCATCCTACAGCTATTGTTTTTAAAAGTAGTGATTCGTACCTCAGAAAAGTACATTGGATTAGAATCTACAGTCTTTCAAAGGCATCTGTTGAAACGTTTCACACTTTGGGGAGCTATTATAAGGGATAGTTATTTAAGAAAAAAAATTCCATGAAAGATTTTCTGTAATAACTGAAAATAGAAGACAAATAAAAACCGCTTTAACAATATTGTTTGAGTATATTGTTGTGCTGTTTATGATATTAAGAGGTCGTAGATACAATTTTAGAGTTGTTTATCATTGTTTTATAGTTATTAGTAGTTATATATACCGAAACGTTTATTGGGTTAAGCGGGTACCCGGAGTATTAAAATTTATTTAGAGATATCGGCTAGATTCGGTCTAGAAGTGCAAGACTCAACAGTGAAAATATACGACATATGCCCGCTCTGTTTACGCACCTTGGGCAGTGCTAGATACTGTGAGAACTGCAGTATTATGGATAAATATAGTGAAATTCTTAGACTTTGCGATTCATGCTAACTTTGTTTGGACAAGCATTTCCAAATAAAGGATTGTAAATCATTGAAAAAGTTTGATACTCTCACATTAGAGGATTTAAATGCTTAAGTTGTCACTATAACAAGTATAAATAGATAGAAAATATCTATACTTGTAAGACATCAAAAACTAAAAATAAACTTTTAGTTTATTTCTAAGAGATTGGTATCGTCAAGGCTTTAAATGGTATTTACAGGGGGAGCATGGTCTACGCTTTAATATTGGATTAATAAAAGATTAGGGCTTTCAAGTCATTGTTGGCAATATAGTGGTTATTGTCATTATAGGCCAACAGGTTTTTGTTTGGCTCTTACAAAGAATGAAGTAATAAGTGATTTACCGATATTACCCACCAAACCTGGTTAGAAGGAGAGACACCTGCCGTAGAAATGGAAAACTTTTCTTCTCCTTGTTGTTCTAGGTGGGGGACAGTAATTCCCTAATTCAAGGTTTTTGACCATGGTATTTAAAGTAGCAAACAAAATAGCAAACAGAAAAAAAAAGAAGAAGAGATTTTTCGACAAGTCCGTCAAAAAGGAAATTCTTAGACGAAGTGGATTGAAATAGTGGTTGAAAATCTGTGAAGTGGATAAGTTGGATAGTGGATAAACTAAATTAAAAAAATTACTTCATCAGATGAGTTTCAGCAGTAATTGGAAAAAAATAGTAATAAGAGCAAAGGAATTTTCAAAATTTTCTATGTTATATATCCGAAATTCTATGTCTCACCATTTCATTTGAGCTGTTTCCAAAATCATAATTTAGGACCAGTAACTTTAGTGCTATTAAATATGACTCATTTGTCTCTTCTTCTTTCTGATTTCATTTTTGAAAATTGAATCGAAAGAAGATATGATTTGAAATGGGTTCAATACTTGCTAAATATTTTCAGATATACAGCCGCTTTATTCTTTTCTTTATCTGCAATTTAAATATGAAAAATATAATTCGCTCATTTTGTCCAACCTGTATCAACAGCTAATGAACGCTTAACACTTTATCATTTTCCAGACAAAGTCCTTGTATACTTCATTTACACATGTTGGCAAAACTGCTTCCATGAGGTTCTGAGACTGATTGATTTCCAGTTAATGTTGGAACAGAGTTTACTGTTCATTCCGACACCATGTTTTGTATTTTCTAGTCAAACTACACGTTAAATTAAATATTACATTAATTAAATAAATTACATATGCAAATAGCAAAAGGACTAAATAGAAGAAAGCAAAAAAAACAAGAAAGCAAAAACATATGTTTCAGACCCATCAAACACAATTAACCATGGATATCTGGAGGCTGTAATGAATATCACAGAGCAGAAGACTTGTTAGGAGTTAAAAAACATGAAGCGCACCTGGAATATATAGTATTCCTTCTAATCTCTGGAGCCGATTAAGAAACTGGACCATTTGTTTAATATTTCCATTACTTTCCTTATTTAGCGAAAGCCTTAGTGTCCTACAATATGACCAATCACAATTGCAGTCCGCTTATTAAAAAGCTGTCTACCCATGCAAGCAATAAAAACGTTCACGCAGGAAATGCTTTAGTTATTTGGTTCTGCAATACTCTATGCAGAAGATTAGTCGTTTGGGTGGAAAGAGAGTGAAAATTAAGTAAATACAGTCTGAAATTTTTATGTGGTATATAATTTTGTATAAAAACTTCATTAGCTGAAAAGTATACTAGGAGGAAGGCTAGTAGAATAGGGTCTGAGCTGCTAGACCTTTTTGGAGTGCTGATTATGTTGGAAGATATTTATTAGTAGGAAATATACTAGATTTAGGATATCTGATACATTTTGATTAGTTCATAAATTCATATATTTGAAAGTTAAGGTCTGAAAATATGATTCTAAACATGCAGTAAGTAGATTTGGAGTAAATCTAGTCTGCACGGTTTTCCTAAGTTTGCTTTATTGTATATAAATGACCCAGTGGATATTTTAAATAGTGGATAGAATAAATTTATAGAATATAATTTATCAGAGTATCAGAAGTAATTGCAAATGGTGGCAACAATAGTAAAGGAATGAATTAAAAGAAGATTCCCAAGAGAGGATTGTCAAAATTAGTTATGTTGGTTTCAGAAAATCGTAAAAAGACAAAATGAGAAAGAGTTTTTTTGACAAGAAATGTCAAAATGGTAATTCTCAGAAGAAGTGGCGTGCAGTTGCAGCGTAAAATCTGAAAGTTGGCAGCCAAGAAGAGACTTAAAAGCGATATTATCATTTTAAAGAAATGAGAAGATAGTATATGACGAGCTGAAAAAATCTTAATTTAAGAAAGCCTCCTCTTCCAGTTCGGAAACGGGAATCTCGAGCATTTCCGAAACTTAAAAATAAAAAATCTAGAAAACCAGAAACCAGCAGAGTTAAGACCACAAATGAGAATTTCGCCAGAATATTGGCAAAATAAAGTAAAGGACAGGCAAGGTAGGAATGATGATTCAACAATAGAAAATGTACTCATCCTACAAGTGAGTAAGACCCTGTAACGTAATCCCTAATCAAACTTCAGGATTACATGAAATCATTTTCACTACCAATAAATTAAGCATACAAGCAAAAAGCAAACAGACCAAATAAACAAAAGTAATAAAAAAAGCAGGCAAAAGCATTCATTTCATTTCTATTCTCATTTCGAAATGTCTTGAATCATTGGAAGACTGTTTGTTGGTGGTTGTCATCGTTGCAGTCTTAGTTCTAGTTCATGTGAACAAGTGGCTGGGAGAGTCTTCCATATATATTCGTTCTCTCCTGGGGCGGTGGTTCTTGTTTCCAGCTATAGAGGCTGTTTTTGTGTAAGGAGACTGCTCACCTCGTTTTCTTTTTTCTCTCCCTTATTGTTAGGTAATTTAGCCTTGTTGCTGGTGCTTTAATTCCAGCCGTGAAACAACCTGGAACGGGCATTACCCAATAATCCTCTGCTGCAGCTCCATTTAGGTGTAAATTGCAATTATGACGACAGTGCTGGGATTATGGAATATGTATTTCTGCTCATAAACAGCTGGACTGGTGAATATTCTACATCAACAGTATTAATAAGGTAATCTAACAATGCAATTGTAGAATTTTCTTAGCTTTCTTAGGCCATAATAATTATTCTTTTTGCAGTCTCAACTACTTTTTTCTCATTCCATTTGGTTAGCGGTATCAAGGATTCGATATGATGTAGTTGGTATTTTAAGTTTCCTTAAAACTCGAAACTCCTCCTAGTTGAACTGTTGCCCATTGTCTGAAGAGACCGCAAAAAATTAACTATCTTAGTCTTTGATGATGAAGAACTTTCTACTTCTAAAGGTGAACATATCTACAACCGCTTGCTGGAATGGATACTGGGAGACTTTTGAGGACACTAGCAGCTCCTTTTGTTGATTCATCTGATAGGCTATAGGTCACATATTTAACATCTACGCACTATTTTGTAACATTTCTTGAGAAGTTAGTCAAAAATACTGACCTGCAATTTCTATCTTTTGTTTTCACAATTCTCATATGTGAAGAACGAATTTGTTGCAGTATATCTCCAAGAAGTGTCTCAGGCATTACATCACCTTCACCGTTCAGTTTAATACTATTATCTTTAGCCGGCTCATCTCTGTAGTTCCAATATTATAAAATTGTAGATGATAGTTGTCTTCGATCATTCATAGTTGTCTTCGATGATAGTTGGCCAATCAGATGCAATGATAGCTGGAAGTCTCTTTAGCTCACTATCTTTCATTGTTTCCTCACAAATTTTCTTCAGTTTCTTTTTGCTCACAATAATTATCTAAGGAATACGTGAATAGCTGCTTTTCCTTCGGATTTATGGGTCTTTGTCTAGTAAATGCATCCGTGATAAAGCATCAGCTACAGGAATATATTTGCCTGGGCAGCACTGAAATGACAGTTCATGTTCCTAGAGCACTGGCATCAATTTAGTAATCTAGTAGTATCTTTGGAAAAAACTAGTTTTAATGGTCTGTGATCTAATATCACAATGCTCTGTATACAGCAAACGTGCGCTGGAAATACGTGCCGGAGAAAACAATGCACAGAAGTTTTTTTTATGATTTGAGAGCACTGCTCTTATATCAAACAGTTTGTGGTAACGAACTGTAGTAAGGAGCGACCCGGCTCAATAGTAACCGAAACTCTAAAAATGGAACTTTGATAAAAATAGTTACATCTAAAGAATCGCATTTTAATGCTGATTTTTAATATATGTATCGTCAAGATCGTTTATACCCATCAAAAGTAACGAGCCTGAGAAAATTTGCCTCATTTTAGAAAATAGGGGTAAACACCCCCTATAAGTCATACAATCTTAGCAAAAATCACACAATCAAATACAGCGTATCAGAGAACCTTATTGTGGAAGTTTCAAGCTCCTATCTACAAAAATATGGAATTTCCCATTTTTTTCCAGAATACAGATCACGGATGCGTGTTTATTTGTTTTTGTTTTTTTCAAAGGGGTTATCGTATCGACTGAGTTGTCCTAGAATGTCACAAGAGGGCTCATTCTAACGGAAATTAAAAGTTCTAGTGACCTTTTAAGTGACCAAATAATTTGGAGGACACCTAGGCCCCATCCCATGCTCATTTTTTCCCAAAAGTCACCAGATCAAAATTCTGAGAAGTCCATTTTATTCACCATAGTCGAAAAACCTAATAACTATGTCTTTAGGGACGACTTACTCCCCCACAGTCCCCGTCGAAGGGGCTGCTAGATACAAAATTTGACCTGTATTTACATATTGTAATGGTAACTGGGAAGTGTACAGACGTTTTCAGGGGGATTTTTTGGTTTAGGGGGAGCTGAGGGGGGGGGGGTTACATGGTAGGATATCTCCGTGAAGAAACTGCTCATAGGAGAAGTGATAGGGGAAGTGAGTTTCTAGCATTATTTGAAAAAAACAACTAAAAAATAAATATGGAAAGTTTTTTTCTACTGAAAGTGAGGAGCAGCATTAAAACTTAAAACGAACAAAAATTATTATGCATATGAGGGCTTTACCTCCTCGTTATATCTCATTCTTTACGCTAAAATATTTTTAGTAATTTCGACTATTTATTCTACAGCCTTTGTGATTCAGATGTCATTCTTAAGGAATTGGGACAAAAGTTAAGCTTTAGTGTAAAAAGCGAGGCATCGATGAGGATTGAACTCCCTCATATACGCAATAAAACATACCAATATAGAAGTTAGTTAAGTAAGTTAATTCGTAAGTTACGTATATTTTTTGCCAATGAAAACCTTTGTAAGAAATTAAAAGTTCTAGTTGCTTTTTTAAGTAATCAAAAAATTGAAGGGCAACTAGGAGGGCCTCCCTCGCTCCTTTTTTCTCAGAATCTTCCTAAAATTTTCAAAATTGCAATTAATTAATATGCAAATTTATATTTAATTATTTATGTGCGGAGATCCAAGATCAAAACATGCATTAATTCAAAAACGTCCAGAAAATAAATAAAAAAACAAGTTTTTTAAATGAAAGTAAGGAGCAACATTAAAACTTAAAACGACCAGAAATTATTTCGTATATGAAAGGGGCTTTTCCTCCTCAATGCCCTGCTCTTTACGCTAAGGTTTCTTATTGTTTTAAAAATAGAGTTAAGACAAATAGTAAAACTTCAGCGGAAAGAGTGGGGCGTTGAGGAGGAAAAGCCCTTTTTATATACGGAGTAATTTCTGTTGGTTTTAAGTTTTAATGTTGCTCTTTACTTTCATTTAAAAAACTTGTTATTTTTATTTAATATTACTTAGAAACCTGGACGCAATGGCCATTGCTGTAAGATATTCATTCAGCTGAACACCGACTCCTTGCCGTGATTAATTTATTATTAAGCATCCCAGTTTTTTAGCGTCGAAGTATGTAAGACTGATGGAAAATCTTCCTGGATTTTGGCTCTGGCCTGATTGTGCGCTGCTTTCTATTAATAAGAAACTTCTTGGCCCTTACTGATTCTCATAGTGGTTGGTTTCAGGTTGAGAGGCAAGGAATGAATCTTGAAAAATAGTTAGACCTGCTTAGAAAAGTCTGCAGCTAATCTTCGCTTTTGGGGGGCTGACATTTTCCTTACTACCCTAAGTTTCGAATGACCTAGTTTGACACCTTCTCTTTTCGGTAGATTACCAAAGTAAAGAATAGCTTTAGCGTCAACCAGAAACTTCTCTTTATTGAACTTGAAGCCTTTCTCACAGAGCCCTTTCCAGAACTGTCTTCACACTATCATCCTCTGTTTAGCTACCATCTATTTCAGAAACATTATCAACAATCTCCCCAATGTTAATATTTCAAATATTTTTTCCCTCCACTTTCGGTAAAAATCCTGAACTTATATGGACCCAAAAAGAAATTTCTTAAATATTTATCATAAAATATTATCAAGGATCAGTCTTGAAAAATCGTTTTGCTCATGCACATTTTACAGGTTACATCATCAAAACTAAGAATGGGCCATATCATTATATTTCTCAAGGATCTACTACACTTCTGGCCAGATGGAGCCCATATAGGGTAACTTATTACACAACAGGCTAAGCACAAAATTTATCAAGTTCAATCGTTCGCTTGTTTGTCTGACTAGTATTCGACCTTTGTTTGTTTCCATAGCATGAAATGCTTGAGCCTTTGGATATCGGCTCTTATACTCATTCACCTTTTCTACAATTTTGCTGCATCTACTGTAGCTTGGTAAGATGTCCCAGCTGGGAAGAAAAGCAGGCCATGTTTTCAATGGTATAAATTCATTTGCAATGAGAATGCATCAGCTCCTGTATCAATTTTAAAGTTTGTGTCTTGGTGGAATGTTGGCTGGTTAGCTACAATCATTTGTTTTTGCACTAAATTGATTCTAAAGCCAATGGATTCAATGAATTATTGCTTATTTTATTCATTCTCAGTGGAAAAGCCTTCAACTTCATTGATTGGGTTTATTTTGCAAACCCTTTGAAAATAGTTTTGGCTTTCAAAATTTGACACATTTGTTTTTTTTTGTTTTTTGGGTGTTTGTGCACATGGGAATATGCATTCTCACAGAAATAACAGCTTGATGACAATGTAGTTTGAAACACCTATTGTTTGTGCTTGGGCTCCAAACTTGCTTTATGGCAATAGTATTTGGTTTGTTTGTCATTTGTTCTAAGGTTTTTACTACTGTTTCAATTACTCAGCTTCTTTCAATAGCTTTTATTGGTGTCGGTTTTCCACCTTCACTTAAGAGTATTTCTCTTATCCTTTCGCTCTGAACACATAATACCATTCTATCTCTCATGATTGGATCTCGACTGTTTTGGAAATCAAAATCTAGGGCCAGCAAATTTTGTGCTCTCCCATATAATTCAATTGTGCCTCTTTTTTTCTAATTTCGTTTGTAAAAATTGAATCGAAAAAATGGGATTTGAAATGGGATTTGAAACTTTATTTTTTTTTTCTGCATTTTAAAATGTGTTAAATATCTTTTGCCTATTTTCTCCTACCCATATCAACAAGTTGTTAATACTTGATAACTCTCACTTTTTCCTTACAAAGGTCCTGTAAATATCAGTTCAGTATGTTTGTGGAACTGCTCCCTTGAGGTTTTAATATTGTTTAATGACCAGTCAATTTTGCCGCCGAATGGACTTTTAATTCTGCCCCAATGTAACGTATTCCTTAATCATACTTCAGGTATACGAAAAAATTATTTAATGGAGACCTGCTACCAATATATATATATATATATATATATATATATATATATATATATATATATATATATATATATATATATATATATATATATATATATATATATATATATATATACCATGCTGGGAGCTGAGTAGCTTTGCCGTTGGGACCTGGCACTCAGCACGCGAAAGGCATCTTTATATGGATTCTTCTTGTCGCTTGTCGTTTAACCACAGACAATTTGAGACCATTTGCTGTCTTTTCCTACGGTAATCTTTTAAAAGATATTTGATTATAAAAACAAATATGAAAGTTAACAACAAATATACTAAGCTTCTAACTCTTGATTTTCCTTTTTAAGATAAATGAATTGTTGGAGACACTTGTTAATATATATATATATATATATATATATATATATATATATATATATATATATATATATATATATATATATATATATATATATATATATATATATATATATATATATATATATATATATATATATATATATATATATATATATATATATATATATGTATATATATATATATATATACATATATATATATATATATATATATATATATATATATATATTTATATATATATAAATATATATATATAAAGATTTTTACAATTACCTGCCTCCGGAACCCAGCTATTGGCACGCAGCAGACTTCTATCTATGGATTCTCATTATCGCTTGTCTTCTAACAACAGACAATTTGCTGTCTTTTCATACCGTATTTGTTTCAAATATAATTGATTATTAAAGTCCAAAATAAAGTACAAATATTTTTGTGATTACCAGTTTTTTGCTGTTTACCCAATTTAATGTCTTTCATACTGTGTCTTTTCAAATATATTTGCTCCTTGAAGCTAGTCTGACTACTAACAACGATATTTACTATGTTTGAAACCTCTGGTTTTCTTTTTTAAGGCTTTTGAATTCTTCTAATCCCTTGCCAAATAGATAATCACGATTTGTTATAATTGCAAATTTTCATTTTTCGGAGCTTCCTACTGACGTTATATAACTGGTTGCGTTCAAAATTATTTCTTTTTTAAGGTTTTTGAACTATTTTAATGCCTTGCTAAATACTTAATAATATTTTTGTAATTAAATATTTTGCTCTGTGCATAATTTGATGCGTTTTCGTACTGCAGTCGTTTCAAAGACATTATGATTATTGAAGCTATATTTCTATAAGAAATATATCATATTTCTAACAACACTATCGACTAAGCTCAAAATCTTTGGTTTTCTTTTTGAAGGTTTCTGAATTTTGCAATCCCTTGTCAAAATAGCGAATTATCGTTTGAAGCAGTGTAATTTTTTTGTTTTTTGGCCTTACTATGGTCATTAAACAACTGGTTACGTTCAAATAATTTTTTCTTTTTTTTACAGTCTAAATTAAAAGCAAAGTTTTTTTATTTAAAAAAAAGTTTGTTTTTTTTTATTAAAAAAGTTTTTTTTATTTAATAAAAGCAAAGCAATTATTATTAATTATTTCATTCTTAAGGAATATGTTGGGAATTTCTTGTGTACATTACCCAAGGATAAGAATATTTCAAGAGAATTTTTGTCTGCTATAAGTCATTTCCCGTTTTACTAGGTATTTTCTTGCCTTATTAAGAGATGAAGCATTTATCAGAATGGATAATTGTAATTCATTTATAGTAAATAAAATAATTTTCTATTTGCAGCATGGTAAGGCTTAGTCATTCTGGCAACATATATGCATAATTAATTACACGTTATTAAAGGAAGCCATATTTATTCGCTCGAGAAGTATTTAAGTTTGAATATCACTACAAGATTGTTGAGGCATTGACGAAAGGATGAACTAGGATGAACAAACTACACTCTACTTCACTCTCTTTGAACTATCTGAAAAAATACAGATTAACAGATAATGTGAGAATAAAATCACACCCATCTTCAAGGTATAAGGTCCTGTCTATTTTTATTACTAGCTTTGTGGACTCAAATTTCTAATTAGAATTTCATTAAATATACTTTTAAGCATGCTACGTTCTGTTGTTGTAAAAATGCTGCGTTAAATATAAAAGAAATTTAAAGCTTAAGTCCACATTTTGTATTTTATTTTGTTTTTCTTTCTTTACAATAAAAAACGAATATTTTGAGTCAATTCTATTTTAAACCAGTTTCAAATATTATTGGTTTGGTAGCAACCCGATAAGCCTGTTTTTTTATTTGTAGAATAAAAAGAAGCTGTGGTATTCCCTTCGGGGAGATTTACTCTAGAGATTTACAGAGGAAAACATGCACCAGGTAAGACTTAAGTTTAACCTTATATTATAATGCAAAATATAGAAATTAAGCAAGAAATAAAAAAATACACCGAAAAAAATTAAAAGCGTTTTGATAAAACGTATTAAGAAATTAAAGAAAATAGCAGACAATATAGCAAAGTGACAAAATTAGAGGGAAAATAGAAACTATAATCCGTTTAGCTATAGTGATTTAATTAAATTTCTACTGAGATAAATTCAAACTCTAATTTTAACTGAGTTTTTTTTATAATGAATGCAAAGGATGATGTAAAAAGATAAATCGAAAATAAAATTTTACTGATTATATAGACAGTTGGTTTCCCAAAGATCTCTTAACCCTTCAAGATCAAATTAACACGAATGGTACAGACTGATCAAAATTCTCAATGAAGTTTAATTTAATTCTTGGTGTAAAAAGTTAAAATCTACGGTGGACGATCTTTTTTTGTAAAATTTTTAATTTTTATTTGGTAATGACACTTTTACTTTAACCGATAAAACAAATTTATTTGATTAAATACTCACTGTTTTTAAACTGTATTACGTAATTAATATATATTGTATGATACATTTCAACAAGAGAGCCCTTATAGGCCATGGCTAATACAAAGTTGTAAAAAATCAGGCTTATAAGCAAAAACATACAGCCTTTCAATTCAAACTAACAAATAAATAAATTAAAGAAAATAGTCTATTTCCCCACCTATGCCCACAAAATTTCTCTACTTCTTAATCGCTACAAAACTTCTATCACTTAATAACAAAGTTTATCAATCCCTCTCTTCCAAACTACACTTGAAAATATTCCCTCTACAATAACCAGAAAAATGAATTAAGTCATTATTACCAGCTCTACATCTTTGGAAAAATATAGGGATGTATCCTAAACTTAACCTTCGTAATACTTGTTCTTATCACCAAGTGATAAGAAATTTATTCTTCCTGGTGCTATCCACTTTAATATCGTCCTGTTTAACCTTGCCATAAAATAAGATACCCCATTATTATTTAATCCTAGAACAAAGAGAGAGAGAGATAGAGAGAGAGAGGGAGGGAGGGAGACAAAGAGAGATTAAGAGACCGAGTCTCGTTATCACATATTGCTTTTACTAGATTACCTAGTTCACTAACAGAGTCCCACAAAAATTTGTTTGGGTAACACCTTGTTTCTAGTCCTAATCCTTCCCCATTTTTGAATTGGCTAGCTCCGCCGAAAATTTCAAACAGATATTTATTGAAAAACCCATGAACTTTTTTCCTTCACTCGAGCACTCTTGGTGTGCTGCATTTAATAGGATACTTACTTGTAGAAATATAATACCGTTTCCTCCAATACCGAATAATACTAACTAGTATATTTACTATTACAATAATAAATCTCTAATTGTCTCCTTAAGACTTATTCATTATATTCTAAGAAAACGAACTACATCTTATCAAAAATATTTATAATCCTATTTTGACTTATTTCTATCCACACCTACTTCTACTGAGGCTCTGCGTTATGAAATTCTTCATTTGAATGAAAGTTCTATTTATTTAAATGGACTTATAAAAATTCTTCAGATTTTGATTCTAGTCTATCGTTGTTCTTTTTACAGATGCTTTTTCAAAGTTCCCTTGGTCACTCGGTAGTCAGATTGCTTCTTCCATGGAACCACCAGCTATTTTTTTAAAAGAGGGCAAGGGTCCGTTCCTCTTGTTCTTGGTGTATTTCTACAACTATTTTTTGTATTCATCCACAAGATTGAATATCTATTACTCTCTATTCTATCCATTTTGAAATTATACTATCCATTTTGAAAAAAAAAGTTTGGGTTTCAGAGTGGATTTTGATTTCAGCACACCCAAAGATGTGACACTGTTGGTTGCATATATTTTTTTACAAATTCTTGCTATATATTCCGTCTTGAGTAGTCTTAAAGACCCCAAGCCAGATTTATAATGCTCCGAAAGACTCTGGACCATAGGAAACACAAGAACAAATTATCCCCCGAAAATTGTTTATAGTTTATCCTAATTGATAATCATGTAATCTGTATTAACTCTGTTTTATGTACTCTGTTTGACATTCTTTTTGGCAGGGGTAATATTCCATGAAGGAGCAGGGGGAATATTTTCAGGTTTTATTTTCAAAAACTATCGGAAATTCAATCAACGAACATTTTTTTTTAATTGAAAGTAAAAAGAAGTCTTAGAACTTAAGACCAATAGAAATTATGCCATAACTGAAAGGGGTTTTCTCATCATCCCACCTCTCACTCGTTACATTAAAGCTTTATAATCCTATGAATAATTTTTATTCGATTCTCTACCCTTTAAGGTTAACTAGTCTTGTTGCAAGGAGAATTGGGTAAAAACTCTAAAATATTGTTTTTAGGATATTTTGCATTTACAGCATGAATCTCAAGGTCTAATATCTTATGGGTATAGAAAACAATTAAAGGAAGGATGGCTGTTTTTTTTTTAAAAGTTGGGAAATTATTTTTAAGAGTATCGTCCTTTAAGAGAAAGTTAAATCCACCATTAAGACTTAAAATGAAAACTAATGCAATATTTCATAGACTCTGCCCAATCTTCTGACCCTTATTTGTTACACTAGAGTATTTTAGTGCAGTTTAAAAGCTTTTTATTCCAATTTAACGGCATTTTGTTTCAACTTTTTCAACTAAAATACAGACATCAGATTCAACATACTGAGAGTTTTTAAACAGTTCTTGGTAACGACCTGAAATAAGGAGTGACCCAGCTCAACAGTAACCGAAACACTAAAAAATGGAATTTTGGTACCAATATATACATCGAAGGAATTATATTTTGATGCTGATTTAAAACATACAAAATTCATCAAATATAATTTTACCCATCAAAAGTTGCAAGCCTGAGATAATTTGCCTTATTCTTGAAAAAAGGTGGAAACACCCCTTAAAAGTCATTAATAAATGACTTAATAAATTCACAAAAATGAATCTTAATAAATTCACACCATCGGCTTTAGCGTATGACAGAACCTTACTGTCCAGGTTTAAAGTTAAAATCTGAAAAAACGTGGAATTTCATATTTTTGGACAGAAAAAAGATCACGGATGTGTTTTTTTTGTTTTTTCCCATGGGTGATCGCATCAACCCAGTAATCCTAAAATGTAGTAAGAGGGCTTATTTTAACTGAAATTTAAAGTTCTAGCGCCCTTTTTCCCTTTTTAAGTAACCAAAACAATTGGAGGGCAACTAGGTCCCCTCTCACGCTCATTTTTTCCAGAAGTCATTGTATCAATATTTTGAGATAGATTTTCGTTCAGCATTTTTGAAAAATGTAACA
Organism: Artemia franciscana; assembly: GCF_032884065.1. Lineage (NCBI taxonomy): Eukaryota > Metazoa > Arthropoda > Branchiopoda > Anostraca > Artemiidae > Artemia > Artemia franciscana. Next base: position 251,509 of record NW_027067641.1, read on the forward strand.
ACTATGCCTTTGAGGACAATTCAATCCCACAGAGTCCCGCGGAAGGGATACAAGTTATGAACTTCACCCATTGCTTACATATAGTATTGGTTATTTGGAAGTATACTGACGTTTTCTGGGTAGATTTTTTCTGTTGGTTGGGGGGTTTGGGGGGAGGGTTTTTACATGAGATTATCTTTCCATTTAGGAATTTGCCATGGGGGAAAAGAAATTCCATGAAAGGGGCACTGGATTTCAAAGCAATTTTGAAAAATTAAAACGAGCAGAATTTATTTCATATATGAGGGGGGTCATCCCCTCCTCAACACCCCTCGCTCTTTACGCTAAAGTATTTTTAGTAATTTCAAAAGAGCTATTTAGTTTAACTGAACTTGTCTTTGTGATTCCGGGGGCATTCTTAAAGAATTGGAACAAAATTCGAGCTTAAGTGTAAAGAGCGATGTATTGACGAATGGGTAAACCCCCTCATATACGTAAGAAATATAAAAATATAGAAGTTCCTTACGCAAGTTAATTTTATAAGTCACATTTTTTCATTACTAATAAAGGCGCTGGTAAATAAAATTAAAAGGTCTAGTTGTTTTTTTAAGTAACCAAAATAATTGAAGGGCAACTAGGCCCCCTCTCCCACCCATTTTTCTCAAAATCGTAAGTTAAAAAGTAAAATTAAAAGTAAAAAAAAAAGTAAAATTAATATGCAAATTTTGTTTTATTTATTCATGTAGAGTGAGCAAAAATCAAAACTGTATTAATTCAAAAACATTCAGAAATACAGAAAATAGGTTTTTATAAAATTAAAACAAGAAGCAACATTAAATCTTAAATCTAACAAAAATTATTACGTTTATAAGGGGGTTCGTCCCCTCCTTAATAACTTGCTCTTTACGCTAAAATATTTTAGTAATTTCAAAAGAAACTTTTACTCTAATTAAATGGCGTTTGTGATCAGGGATCATCCTTCCAGAATTGAAATAAAATTTGAACTTTAGTTTTAAGAGTGTTGTATTGACGAGGGGACGAACCCACTCATATACATAGTAATGATATACGAATATAGAAGTTCGTAACGTAAGTTAATTTGTAGGCCATGTATATTCACTACTAATAAAAAGGTTCGTAAATAGAATTTTTAGGTTTTTTTTCAAGAGGCCTTTTTAAGTAGCAAGAAAATCAGAGGGCAACTAGACGACCACCACCGCCTTTTTTGTCAAAATCGTCCGATAAAAACCTTGAGAAAGCCATTTGGTCATAACAAGTAAAATTAATACACAAAATTCATTTGGATTATTTATATACGGTGAGCCAGGATCAAAGCTTGCATTTATTCAGAAATGTTCAGAAACTGAGTTTTAAAGCGTTTTTTTTTAACTTAAAGTAAGGAGCAATATTAAAACTTATAAGCGATTAGAAATAATTCTTTATATGAAAGCGGCTGTCCCCTCCTCAAAGCCCCGCTTTTTATGCTAAAATGTGGTCCTTTCTAACACTCTACTTTTTAAAACAATAAATCACTTTAGGATAAAGAGCGGGTTACTGAGAAGGGGAAAACCCTTTTCATATACAGAATAATTTCTGTTCACTTTTTGTTTGAATGTTTCTCCTTACTCTAAGTTAAAATATTTTTTTTTTATTATTTAATACAGCGGAGGATTCAAGCGCCTATTGGCAAAAACGTGGATTTTCTTTTAACAAAAGATAAATTACGGATTTTACATTTTTTTTTCTCAGAAGTAAACGTATTCCACTAATGGTCCTATAATATCGGAAATGGGATTATCGACACAGAAATTAAATGTTTTTGTGCCCTTTTTGAGTGAGAAGAAATACTGTTGCTAGCTCCCACGTCCTTTTTCCAAAGTCATTGAATCAAAGCTTTTTTGTGTTTACTGTGCTTATAATTTTTAAAAAGTCCAATAACTACGCATTTCGGAACTGCCTGAACGCTCACAGCCCCTAAGGAAGCTAAAATAATTGTCCGTGCTTCTTGTGTAGAACCTTTGATTGGGAAACATATGGGCAATTATTGGAAGGAATTTTCTGAGAGGATGAATTTTCCACGGGGAGAATTTACCATTGGTGAACTTTACAGAAAGGTTTACTTTTAAAATAGTTGAAATTATGACCATACAAAAATTTTTTTTTACCTGAATCCCTCTTAGTTCATACAAGGGAATTTTGACATAATTCTCAAAATTGATATAATCCTCAAAACTTTTTTTTTGAGAAATCGGAAGACTTTTGCCTTTGCCGACTGAATTATTTATGAGGAGATATTCAGAGAAAACTTTTTTACGGAGTTTGAATTTTAATAAAGATCTCTTATTGGAAGAGAAGGGGGAAATTCTAAGCGGGGGATAGTCTTCACTGCAAAATCATATATGAGAATTATTTTTCGGGGGGTTTGGTGGGTTTGGAAAAACTTCCACAGAGGGGATGACTTCTGGAATGCTTTGAAAAAAGGAAGTTAATGTTTTATACTATTTCCAAGACACTCAGCTTAGAACTTACATCCATAAATCTTTTGAAGAATCTAGAGGAGTGGCAGAATAGCTACTACTGCTAAAAATCACTGATAGTCAAGCCGTCTGAGGCTTGGCCCTGCTGTGTACGCCTACACTTTACGCTTACTTTATTACCTATTCCAACCAAATTCTGAAATAACTTGATAAGTTGAGATTTTGTCCTGTTTCTTGAAAAAGCAAGTTCTCTAAATTGATTACATCCACTCTCTCTCTCTCTTCTGTGAATATTTAGAAGTTCTTACCTTTTCTTAAAACTATTATATCCCCAAAACTATTAATTTTTTTACAACGAAGAGAAAAAACAAATGATTTTCACTACAAGTGAAAACTTCTTGCTTTTTTTGATAGTTTTGATTTCTATCCAGTTTTTTATTTGTCTTTCAGTTTATTATTTTATCACGGTTAATCAGCTTAGCGTCATATATTATTTATTTATTTCTTTAATTCCCTTTTTCTACCAAATTTTTTAAGCAAGAGTCCGGAAAAAAAGAATTTAATCTTGTAGATTTGAGCATCAAAATTCTTGTTGGACTTAAATTATTCCTAGATCTGATGCACCTTTTCCATTTTTACTCTTATTTTCCTATTCAGAATTCAAATTATCTTGGGATACAAAGCTTATCCTTGACTGATCTAGATCAACTTCTAACAAATGGCTTTTCTCTTTGTCCTCAACTCCTTTCAGCAACAATCAAACTACTACTACTACTAACAACTCACCGTAGCACAAATCTGCCTGAGGCCAACATAGCTAAATAAGCTCCTCCTATACCCCAATCTATTCAAAGCCTTCCTCTTTAATACCACCGAGGAAGTTCCCATTTCCTTTTAATTTGTATTTATTACATCTTACCATCCAAACCGAGGACCATCTACTTTCCAGTTTAGCCCAAGACGGTTTGTCAAAAAAGACAATCTCTTGCAATCTGTCATTATTCAAACAAAGAGTGTGCCCTAGCCATCTCAACCTTTCTCTAAAAATAACCCTAGAGAGTCGGATTAAACAACACTTTCCGTACAGCCTACTGTTAGAAATACGGTCAGTTAGCCGAGTAGCCAAAACAATCTGCAGGCAACTTCTCTGGAATACATCTAGCAAAACTTTATCCGCCTTTCAGAGGATTCATTATTCAGAGTAGCATTTGAACACTGTCATAGCTCTAGCTTCCAGTATTCTAATCTTGGTTTGCAGATTTATCTTGCTATTTCTCCAAACAAATTTCCAATGTGAAAAAATACTCTGAGCCTTGGCTATAATTTTTTTTTAACATCTTCACTGCTCCCAACGTCTTTGCTAATGATGCAGAAAGGTAGGTGAAGCTGTCCACCGAATCAATCCTTTCATTCCCAACGTCAGCTTTTCATTTTACCTTATGCCTAACCATAGTAACCTAGTCTTCTTATGATTTATTTTCAAGCCTATTCTAGCACCTTGAACTCACAAAACCTCTAAAATTTAATTCATTTTTATAATATTTTCATCTAGGACGCCTAAATCATCAACATAAACTGATCCCTGGAGAGTTTTTTTCTCCCTATTTGGTTTTGTGGTCTCCCATTGCCTTTCCTGTGCTTCTTAAGACAAAATCGTTATAATGATACCTATAAAGGGGGATATAATAAAACCCTGGTTTAATCTTGAGTAAATACCAATCCAACAGCTAACCTTATTTCCTACCTAAACCGCAGCATTGTTATTTTCGTACACAGTGTGTATATTTTTCATGATGGACAACCAACGGATAAAAAAGTAAATAAATTTACCCGTGTATTACAATTAAATTTCGGTTAATATTTAAGCTTGACTAAGCTTGGCTAAGCTTAACATGGCCAACACCCTAGTGACTAAAACTTTAAAATTAAGATCCTTCCTATCACAAATGTATCTAATTGAAGATTTATTTTATGCTACCGTATCATTGACATTATGCATAACGGCTCAAACTAAGATTTTAACATTTTTAAGATATTTATAAAACCCGGATTTGCTTAAACACGATCAAAGTGTGATTCAACATAAATAACATCAATGTTTTCTTCTTAGAGAGAAGTGTAGCAAACAATCTAATCGAATATCTCAAAGGTGCAGTAAATGAAATTCTAAAAAGTATCATTTTAATAACAATTAATACACAACAGTCATTTTGCTTGGTAAGCTTTTTACCGCTCCTAATTTTTGCTTAAAGAAAAAACTAATGATAATGAGTTTAATTGACTTTTTGTAAGTTTTCTTGTTATATTCTCTTGAACGGTATATGGTTGTTATTTTCAAATTAAGGTTAGTAAAACGAATGCTAAGCTTTAAATCTGAAATTTAACCTGAGCTAATTCTTGCAAAAAATTCAAATCTTTTGGAAAAAGACGCCCCCGAAAGGAAATTAACATATATGAAGTTCGAAATGCTACTTTGAATAATAATTTTAGTTAATCCCTGCAAATTGTTCAATTTAAAAATTGTCCAAAGAAAGGCAGTCAAGTAATTACAAAATTAAGAAATCCCTGAAACGGATATTCTCAATATGGATGGACTTTTTAGCCAAACTCTCTTCTGGTACCCTAAATTCTTCAAACATAATGGTATCTCCTATAAAATTAGTCCTCCCCTCCCCAAAAATATTGTCATGGAATTTAAACTAAAATTGTTTTGTTATTAAAAAAAGGTAAACAAGGCGAGCCCTATCATGAAAATTCTGTATATTCTATGTAGCTAAAAACCGACTCCCTTAAACTAATCATAAGCCAATCCTATTCAAATTGCTTCAAAATTTAAAGGAAATGTTGCAAAGACTCACCGAAAATAACAGTCTAAGAGGATTTCTTCTTCCTTCACACTAAGAAATTTGTTCATGAAAAATACTGTCGACAGTGTATCGACTTTTAACGGGTGAAGTATTACAAAACGGCTTAAATTTTCAAAAATCTGACAACTACGTCAGTTGTTTAAACTCCGAAAATCTTACACAAAGATTTTACTTGAACTATTGTCTCCATATGTAAAAGTAAATAATGTAAAAGTAAATTTGTACAACCAAAGAGAAAGTGAAAAAAGTAAGCGCACTTCCGATTATAAATTGTGGATAGTTTTCCCTTTCTATGCAATTTTCGTTTGAATATACCCCCAGAATAATCTTCTATGAGAAAATACCCTTCCCAAAACAGCATGTCTGAGCAATACTCTCTTAGAAACATCTCTACAAAGTAATATCTAACTGTGCAAAGCTTCGTTAAACCTAATGTTGAGTAACTTGGCGGAATGTGGCTTTTAAATTAGCGTCTTTATTATACATTTATTTTGTATGAACTCTGAGAAAGTTCAGTCTCATCCATCAAAAGTTATCAGCCTGAGAAAGATTGCCCTATTTTCAAAAAAAGGGGGAAACACCTTCTGTATTTCATAGAATCTTAATTAAATTATATCATCAGATTCAGCGTATCATAAACCATACGGTAGAGGTTTCAAGCTCCTATCTGTAAAAATGTAAAATTTATTATTGTTTTGCCAAAAGAAAGATTACGGATATGTCTTTATCTGTTTTTGTTTATATTTTTTCGAAGGTTGATGGTATTACCCAACGATCTTAGAATGTCACGAGAGAGCTCGTTCGAACAAAAATTACAATTTCTAATGCCATTTTTAAGCGACCAAAAATTGGATGTGAACTAGGCACCCTTCCAGATCATTTTTTCCCACAGTCACCGGATCTAAATCTTGAGATAGTCATTTTCTTCAGCAAAGTTTAAAAATCTAATAACTATATTTTTGAGAATGACTTAGTCCCCCAGATTTCCCAGGAAAAGGGCTGCAAGTTATGAACTTTGCCCATTGTTTACATATAGTATTGGTTATTGGAAGTATAAGGATCTTTTCAGGATTTTTTCTCTGCTGGGTGGGGGGGGGGGTGGAGGAATTAATACTAGATTCTCCAGCATTAAAAAAAACAATTTGAAATTTAATGAAAACAAGTTATTTCAGCTGAAAGTAAAGAGCAACAATAAAACTTGTAAAGAAAAGAAATTATAAAATTTATGAGGTGGTTCGTCCCCCGTCAGTACTTTGCTTTTTATGCTAAAGTATTTTTAGTAATTTAAAAAGGGCTATTTACTCTAATTAAACGATCTTTGTGATTCAGGGGTCATTCTAAAAAGACGAAATTAGACGAAAAATTTAAATTCAGTGTCAAGGGTGAGGTACTGGCCCCTTATATTAGGTATATAAGAGAGTTCTTGCCCTTGTATGTGCGTTGTTCTTTACGCGAAAGTTTGAATTTTTTTGAATAATGGTCGATATAGGGAATAAATTGTTTGTGTTATTTTTGGCCAATCTTAAAATTTAATTTTATGTTAAGCGGCTTCATAACTACGATTTTTATGTAATAATTAATCAAAGATATTGTATATATTCGGCTTGTTGTTGCTATTAAATAAAAAAAATTTCCAGCTGAAAGAAATGAAAAACGTTAAAACATAAAACGAACAGAAATTATTACGTATATAAGGGGATTGCCACCTTCTCAATTACCTCACTCTTTGCGCTAATGGATGACTTTTCATTCCAAAAACATGAAAAATTGTCCGATCAAAATTTTGAAAAAGGCTCTTGGCCAAAAAAGTAGAATTTAGGTAAAAAATTTGCTTTAATTATTCATATACGTTGAGCCAAAATAAAAACCTACATTAATCCAAAAAAATTAGAAGTTAAATAAGAAAAACAAGTTTTTTAACTGAAAATATGGAGAGAGACATTAAAATTTAAAATAAACAGAAATTATTCCGTCTATGAAAAGGAAAGTCTCCTCCTCAACACCTCGCTCTTTACGCTATTTGTTAATAGGAAAAATGGACTTTTGAGAAAAAGTCAAACTTAAGCATAAAGAGCGGGGCGTTGAGGAGGTTCAAGCCCTTTTCATGTACAGAATAATTTCTGTTCGGTTTTAAGTTTTAATGTTGTTCCTTACTCTCAGTTAAGAAAATTGGTTGTTTTTATTTAACAACTTTTAGTAATGAATGTCCCACCATGAGGTTTTACCAAATATGGAACTGAGATATTTAGAATATAGTTTTTAAGCACTTTTAAACTTTTTACTATCTAAAAATTTGTATAAGAAACTTGTCCATGTTTATGCTAAAAACGTAATTTGTTAGCAAAAAATGACATAGAAAATCAAAAATCTTACTTGTTTATTTAACAAAGCAATAGAATTATCAGGTTCCAATTGATCAATGGAATCAATGGAATCTGTAGATCTATTTATTTGATAGTATCACTGCTAGAAAAAAAATTAAAATAAATCTATTACATTTATTCCACAAAACAATTCCACATTTGTAAATTCAGTAAATCCAGTAAATACAAAAATTCATCCAAAATTCAGACGGTGAGAGTAATTTTTTAAAAGTTAGAAAAAGACAAACACTGTCTTTTAAGTGTGAGAAGGACATGAATGACACTTTACATCAGTCGCAAAGAGGATAAATGAATTTTTTCCAATGTTAGAAACATTCAAACCAGATTTTTTTTCAAAAAGTAGAAACATGCAAACAAAACCTTTTTTCAAAAGTGCAACAAAGGAATTGGATTTTCAAAATACAAAGAAAAAAGAATGGGATTTCTCAAATTTCAGAGGCAGGTGAAAGTTGTTTTCAAAAGTTAGATTAATTCGGTGGCGGATTTTTTAAAAGTCAGAAGCTCTTGAACCTGATTTTGTTTAAAAATTCAGACACATGCTATTAGTATTTTTTCAAAAGACTGACCAATATTAATAATATTTTGTAAAAGTAAGACAAAGGCACACGGGGTTTTTTTCTAAGACGAAAAACGTAGGAGCCATATCTTTTCAAAAGGTTTAAAACATGCAAATATGTTTTTATCAAATGTTTGAGACGCAAGAATGGAATTTTTGAAAGTCAGATACACATCTGGAATGGAAATATTTCAAGATTTTGAGACAGTTAAATATAATTTTTTCAATTTCAGAAATATACAACCTAGATCTTTTTACGCTGTTATAAGCCAGGAAAAACAATTATTTCAGAAAATCAAAGACCCTGTATTGGATTAATGTAAGTCAGAGACAAATAAATAGCAGTTTTCAAAAGTCAGGAAAACACTAAAAAGATTTTTCAAAAGCCAAAAAAGAGCAAACTGGTTTTTTGTATCAGAAATTTAGAAACCTACTAAAAGGATTGTCTTAGAAAATAAGATCGGAATCACACAAATCGGGTATTCAAAAGTATGGGACAACTGAAAGAGATGATTTCAAGAGCCAAGGACTGGTGAATGGGATATTTCCAAAGTCAGAAACGTGCGGACCAGATTTTCTTTAAAAAGTTGGAAAAATAAAAACACAACTTTTTAAAGAGCTACAGACTCGAAAAAAGGCAATTTTATATCATAAAAAGGATTTTTCCAAATCGATGAAATGGATTTGTACAAAATCAGAGACATACAAACCGTATTTCCTTCAAAGAGTTATAAATATGCAAGTAGAATTTTTTCGTAAAGCGAGAATAAAAGTTAATAGTCTTTTGAAAAGTCAGAAACATTTGAAAGGGTTTTTCCGAAGTCAACCACTGGTGAACTGCATTCTTCCAAAATCAGAGACGTGCAAACCAGAGCTCTTTCAAAAAGTTAGAAACATGGAAGCAGAATTTCTAATAAAGACAGACCAAGATTAATAATCTTTTTAAAAGTGAGAGGCATATGAACGAGATTTTACAGAAGTCATCCACACGTGAACGAGATTTCTTCAAATTCAAAAACATTCAAACAGGATTTTTTGAATCAGTTATAAATGTGGATTGTTAGTTTTGTTTATATGTGCTGATATTTATAACATAATATTCCAATTTTTTTATTTATTAAAAGTACATTATAACCCAAAACAAAAAAATTACAATAAATCACCTAGCCAAACTCAAAACAGGTAATAATTAATTTGAGTGTGGCTCAAAAACCCTATGCCTTCCCAAAGCCAGAACATGATTTGCAATTTACTGAAAAAATACAGATGGAAGCGCATTGTCATTTTAATGAACGTATGCTGATATTTATTCCCAAAATTTTAAAAGTATTTGAATTATTAAAGTTATAATTGTGGAAATTAATATTATCTTTTTCCCTAAATAAGACGGTTTCCATAAAAAACAAACAGAAATTAATTAAAAAAGTCAAAAAATAAGTTTTTCATAGAATAGTAAAGAATTTCATCAACTAAAAAATGGAAAAAAATAGAATCAAATAATTTGTCAACTGTAAAACTAATAAAAATTGAAAACGGATTGATAAGAAAATTAAACCAAACTAGAACAGAAATTATAATAAATAAAAGAGTCAGACTCAAAATGAGCAAAACTTAACATGAATAGGGCTAAAAAACCCTATGCTCTTCCAAGGCCAAAAAATAATTTGCATTTCAATGAAAAATACGAATAAAGGAGCATTATCAGTTCAGTGTACATATTCTGATTATTCTTCTTTAATATACTAATAGTATTTGATTTATTAAAGTTATCTAAGTGAAAACATTTATAATTTCTAACTTCAGTTAATCTTCAGTTAATCTCATATCAGTTAATCTCAGTCTTGTTGCTGCTTCATTTTGTAGCCATTTCAATGTGCTCACCTACCGAGTCCTCACATTTTTTTTTATTTTATATTTAGGCAGAAAAATTAAGTGACTTTTCTGGTTTTTATATTTGTATCTGTATTTTTTTTTTGTTTTTATAGATTTCAGTGTTGTTGTTGTCTCTTTTTATGGCTCATTCAATGGGCTCACCAGCAGAACTTGAAGGAGGCATTGGAGAAATAAATCAAGAAAGGTTTTTATTTGCTACAAAAACAGTGACAAACCTTGTAATAACAACTACAACAACAAATACTCTATTGCGCACATGGTGCTATGAAGTTGTTAGTGGTATAATACCCCTTACAAGTACAGGACTGTTCTCTACTGATAATTTATCTGATGCAGTTGCTGCAGCAACATTTACCGGCGGTACGGCTGATACTTGTCAAGCTAGAAGAAGGCGCTGGTCATTTGAGAACATTTTTGATGAGTTGGATGGTTTTGATTTATCCCCTGCAATACCATCATCTGATCAAGCTGCTGTCAATTTAGCGTCTATTAATATGGCTGAGTAAGTGTTTCATGACTTGTCTTATTAGAAAACCCGACAAAGTAACAATTACTAAAAAGCTCTGCAGTTCTTAACGGTATGTTTAAAATTTAAATTTCATATTCTGCAAAAATGATGATAGAAATTTCGAATACACATTTATTAAAAATTTTTAAATCGAAACTTTAAAGGTAACAAAAAAACTGTCAGGTGTTTTCAACCAAGATAACAGTGAAAACTTTATTTCCTAAGACTAGATTTTGATGATTATAACTTCTTTAATATATTTTGCTTTCCATATACTCCGCCATTTTACTTTTTTCTTTCCACTGTCAATTAAAAAAGTTGCAATCTGCTAAATTCTCAATTAAAGTCACACCAAACAAGATACAGGATTTATTGAAGATCAGACTGTCACTAATTGTCAAATTTCTTTCCTCTCTATCTTAGTTCAATCTCTCTCATTTTCTACCATTAGCCATGGCTTGATAGCGAAAACTACTTGAATTAAATTCCATTCTACACTATAGAGGTATCTATAAAAATGTGGAATTTTGTATTTTTTGCCAAAAGACAGATCACGGATGCATGTTTATTTTTGTTTTTTTCCAGGGGTGATGGTAATCCTTGAAAAGATTAATTCTAAAATTAATCTTTTCAAAGAAAAGTATAGTCTATAATAAATCTTAGATCAGAAGAACTAATTTTTTATAATAAGTTCAATGAACTTCAAATGAACTTAAGTTACTGCTAAAGAACAAATAAATCCCAAAAATAACAGCACACAGTACACAACAATATACAAGAGAAAAAAGTAAAAGGTATGAAGTTAGCAATTATAGTTATTTACAGCCCCGAAGCATGGTCTATTTGAAAAGTTGATGAAAATGTTATGGATGTTCTTTATTAGAATTGCTTAGAAGCTCACGTCGAGTGAGTCAATGCCCTTACGAAGATTGAACGGACATGAAACAAAAACCTGCAAAAAAAACGTTGTTCCCACTGTATGACGTTATAATCTACAAAATGTTCAAAAGGTTAGGTTTGGTTTGTGGATGAAGAATGATGCATTGTCAAAAGCTATACTTTTTGGTAACCGTATCATTGGCCATTGATGAAGATACTAATATCTTGCCACCAAAGTAATATGAGTACCTCCAAGGTTTCTTATGATATTTGTATTTAAATTGATGTTGCTGCTTCAGGAAAATAAACAGAGGCTTCGCGATCATCGTTGACTGAAACGAAAAATTGTGTAGAGTCCTTAGGAAAGATTCAGAAGATTTGGCATGTACGACTAGTGACTATGGCATGATGCTGAAGGTCACTGGATAGTTGTTTAATCTCTTAGAAGGCGGACAGAAATGATTGGATGATTGTTAAAGTTTGACCATTTATAAGGAATGAAGTATCTGACGATACAACACAAAAAATTAATTGATTACTTATTCTCCCCTTTTTTGCGTGAAAAGTCAATCTTTTTCTGTAATTTTTCTTAGTGAGGATGGCTTTAGTCAAATAATGAGTAAGATTCAAAGGTGGGCATCAATTTTGTTTTATCTCTGTTCTAAATCGATATTAGTGATTTTTGTTCTCTTTTGTAAGTTTGATTCATTATTAGTGGTTGCTATCTTCGCAATTTCATTTGATGTTTTCCATAGTTGAAAATTATCTACTTGCAATTTTCTTCCCTCTATCTCCCCTTTCTTACTTCTAGCTTGAGATATATTAATGATTTTTGTTCGGGAAGGAGGCTAATTTTCTTAGGCAAGAGGGCCCAAGTTTTTTTTACAAAAATACATCCTAATTTTGTTTGTGTTCATTTTTGTTACGTTTTTACAAATTGCACAAATATTTCGAGATTAATCATACCACCTATCCCCTCCCCCACTGTATGGCCTTGCTTCTGGTTGATACTATTATTTGAGGCACGTGTGACAGCATTTAGTTTTTTGCAATATTTAAATTAAAAAGGAAAAAAACAATCAAACTGACAATGGTCTTGGCCAATCTTATCCCGCAAAAATAAAATTTGTAATTAATAAACTTATGACCCCGAAAAGCATATTTACCCTTTATTAAATCATAAAAGGGTTTTTTTTACCTTTACAAATAAATCTATTTATCTGATTTCTTACTTTTATAATTTATTCTGATTATATTTATTTTAAGGATTCCAAAGTAACATTCTGAAGTGAGGTGCGAGGCGTATTTTACCAGCCAAAACATTTATTGGTTGAAGTAATTCAAAATATAAATTTTCACATTTAAAATCAAAAACAACAGATTCCAAGTCCTCAACACCCTAAACTAGGATGAATTTCGTCCATCAAGGACGAAATGGGGACCTTGTCCCTGGGGTCATTAATTCAAACTGGGGCATTCTCGCCCAGGGTTGTTTATAAAAGTTGAGCAGAAAGTAGGTCCCTCAAATGTACACTCAACAGAGCTAACCAGTGTTTGCAAACGACCATGGAATTGCAAAACTGTTTCCAATAATAGATTAAGTTGTATGGTGACACACAACTCTATAGGAGAGGATCTTCTATGCGAAGATAACTGCGGCAGGGAGACAAAATCCATATGTATGAGCAACAGCCTATGCAAAGGCTTGTCTCATTCCTTTCGAGGTATCTGCAAGACCGAAAAACCTTGTGGGGACTCTGTTTCTATTTGGGGACCTTGAGGAGTGGCATACCTTAAGGAAATTACAGCCTAGTATAAGACACAGTATTTACACAGAAATCTGTTTAATGAATAATTCTGCCGAGCTTGGTCTCTTTTGGCGGGCTTTTTTGGATTGAAATGTCTCTTCATAGCTAGTTTGTCTACTATGGGTCTGCTCCCCATAGTACCATAATATTTGTAGGCATGACTATATAATGAGTCGGAGGTAATAGGGTTAAGTCTGTCTCTGCAAGATTTTGACTCTTGTTGATAGAATAGCATTGCCAAGTGATGGAAACTAAGTTGTGACAAAGATGGGCTAGGGATTACACAAAGTATCCATTCATACTGGAAGTCCAAGGGATATCTTGCTATCCGGTTCTAAGCTGGCTGACACGTTTTGATGTAGACCTGTGAAGATTCATTATTCACCATCCCGCAAGGGTATCTGGAATAATTCTTTTTTTCCCAAGATAATTTTAATGATTTAAGGAATGTGAAAATTAGAACTTGGAATGTTACGACGTTAAGAAATAACTATTGTGTCGGTATTTTGACTGGAAAATTAGGTGTAAACCTGGACTAGTTAGGAGTCTCAGAAACTCATATCCTAGGGGTAGGAAGTATAAAATCATTCGACTTAAAATTTTTTACTCGGGCAGGAAGGATGGGGTACATAGGCGAGAGTAGGCCTCATGATAAAAAAGGGTAATTCTAAGTTTTGTTCAGGTTGGTAAGGTATTAATAATAACATACTTATTCCTCATTTTATGACTTGTAAGTTCAGGGTATCATCAGTAGTAGTATATGCCCCTGTAGAGCCGACTGACGGAGATAAGACTCAGATAAATTTTTACTTACAGTAAAAATTTCCAAATAGTGATAGATGGTATCCTAGATGTGCTGTAGGGAAAGAAAACAGTAATAGCTACAGACTGCTGCAATTTGGCAGGTATAACAATGTGGTTATGACTAATATGGTGTTTGGTCCTAAAATGTTCATAATTTAACATTGTAGTCGCGTCATGATAAAAAAAATCTTAATGATCAAGTTATTGGAAACTGAAGACTGGCTGGATGAATAAAAGATAGAAGGGTATAGAGGAGTGCTGTTACCGTTGTTAAAAGTAAAGATCATAATCTAGTAGTGTCTGAGCTTTATTTAAAGCTAATTCTTGGAAGTGTAACAATTTTCACGGAACTTATGATGTCAGTAGACTCCAAAATGAAAAATGGAGGGAAAATTTCCAGGAACAGTTGAATGTTAAACCTTAGAGTTCAAAATTTGACAATGTGGAAGAAGGACGGATTAATTTTAGAAAAAAAATGTTTGAAGGTGCTGGTGATGTCTTATCCAAGAAAATTAGCAGAGCATCAAGGAGCATTAGTGAAAAAACTGTCTATTTGAGTAGAGATGAGAAGGGGCTTATGAAAGAGTTATCTGAGTGATGCATTATATTAAATCAAAAGAAAACTAAAGAACATAAAGAAAGTATAAAATATGAAATAAGGAGAAGTTAAAGTTGAGGCTATTGATAAAATTGCTAAGGATATTAAAGATGATACTAGACGATAAATTAGTAAAATAATTGTGCTGGCATATTATTAAATTGAGAGGCAAAGTCAATCCAGACTTGTCTCAGTTAAATATATAAGAGGGCCACAATTAGTTATAAGGAAAGAGTTTAAGAGAGATGAGCAAATCATTTTGAAAATTAAATAGGCCGAGATAGAGTCGCAGGAAAGATATAAAGAAAATTAAAAAAGTTAGTGATACTTTTGATTTGTAGGAACATTTGTTTTACGAGCAAGAAACAGTGACACTACTAAAAGGATAACAAATTTATAAGCCTTTTGCTGCTGATAGTTTGCTAAGTAAGTTTCTTAAATATTGTGCCTCTGAGGTTAGAAATAAGTTGCTGAGATTATATAGAAATGATTCTTGAAGAAAGGAGAATTACAAGGAGAGGTAGCAAATTTATCAGAAACCTTATAAGAAAGGTGATAAGAGTGTGAGTGGTAATTATTGAAGCATTTGACTGGCCTGAAGATTGAGAATATAATTTTTGAAAATGGAGAGGTACACAAGGATTTTAGGCAAACCTTAATTAAACCACGGTATACGGAAGGTGATAAGAGTAAGTTTGAAGTAATTAAGGCAATAGTCTGATCTCTTTAGGTAGTAAATTTCTTAGTAATATTACACAATTGTAAGAGAAGAACAGTTCGAATTCTTTTCTTTTGTCAATAATTGAGTAAGGCGTGAGTTATCAAACATCCTTGGTCTCAGTTTTAGATATCATAAACTAGCGTCTGATCCTGTTACTGGAAGAGCTTTAGTAAAGGTTTTTTTTCTTGTATGGTAGACTACCCGGATACATTAAAGTGATTAGTGCTATATACGAGAATAATACTGCTTCGGTTAAGGTGGAAATGAGGTTAGTATTTGGAAAGACAAGACATTTATTTCAAGATGTTTGTTTCAAAATATTTCTATCAAAAGACCCAGAGAACCGATTTCAAATTCTGGAGTCATAAAACCAAAAACAAAAAATCATAAGAAACACAACAAATACCAAATCGGCAGAATAAAGCTAAAAAAATAACATTATCAGAATGGAAGAACCTTTCATTAGTCAAATATATTAACCGGTGAAATGTCAAAAGGTTGAAAAGGTAAAAAATGTGAAAAAAAAGTTATTGTTAAATAGGTTTCAAAAAATATATAAAAAAGGGGAAAGTAACAAAAGAATCAAACGTTTGTAAAACCTGGGTATCACCAGCACCAAAAAAAAAGAAAGAAAACTAGCAGTTTATTTTATCAGTAATGAAGGGGACAAATGTTTTTTTTCATACCTGGAGGTAAGGCAATGGATGCAAAACAAGATGTGAACGGATTCAGGAACAGTACGTGGCAAGTGGTGTCTAGGTGTTGAGTGTGTTTTTGGGAAAATGTTTACCATACGAAGGTTTACTATTGCATTTTTTTTAAAAGCGGAGGCAAAACGCTACTCTCCTGCGCCCAAGAGTTTCCATTTTGGCCTTTTTAGGAGGAGTTAGTAAGGTAATTTACAGCTGCTACTACTACTAATAACTCACTGCAACACCAAGCCGCCTGAGACCAGCACAGCTACGAAAGCCTTGCCTCCAGCCTAATCTATTCAAGCCCCCCCCCCTCTTTACACTCCCAGGAAGTTCCCGTTTCCTCTAAATATTTATTTATAACAACCTCAAAACCTAGACGAGGACGACCTGCTTTCCGTGTAGCCCAGACGGTTGGCCAAAAAGGACAACCTTCGGCAATCTGTCATCTTTCATCCACAGAACTTGGCATAGCCATCTCACCCTTTCTTTCGTTATAGCCCTACAAAGCGGGATTGAACCAGATCTTTCGTACAAGCTACTGTTGGAAATATGGTCAGTCAGCCGGATACCCACAACAATTTGTAGGCAATTTCTCTGGAAAACATATAGTAAATTTTCATCTGCTTTTCGGAGTGCCCATGCTTCAGAGCCATATTTGACCACGGTCATCACTGTAACTTCCTATATTCTAATCTTAGTTTGCAGATTTATCTTCCTATTCTTCCAACCTTTTTTTAACTGTGAAAAAGCACCCTGAGCCTTGGCTATTCTACTTATAACATCTTCACTGCTCAAACCATCTTTACTAATAATACTACCAAGGTAAGTGAAGCTGCCCACCTGATCAATCTTTTTGTTACCCAACGTCACCTTTTCATCTTCACTTATTCCTAGCCTTAGTGATTTAGTCTACTTAACATTAATTTTCAAGCCTATTCTACCACCCTGAACTCGCAAAACCTCTAAAAACTCATTCATTTCGCTCACACTTTCATCTAGTATGCTTAAATCATCAGTATAATCTCAGTTCAGGAGCGTTATTCCTCCCCATTTGATTCTTTGGTCTCAAATTGCCTTTCCTGTCCTCCTTAAGACGAAGTCCATCAAAATGATCCATATAAAGGGGGATAGAACACAACCCTGCTTAACTCCTGATTTAATACAAAACCAGTTGCTATCCTTCTTTAAAATCATTGTAAGGACAAGATAAAACAATGAAAAATGAAATGAAAAATGGAAACAATGTAATGACAAATAAAAGTAGATCTGAGGTTCCCAAATTGTCTCCGGTCTGTAAGAGGTAGGATTTTTTCTTTTAGCAAATATGCAAGGAATCCTTCATATAGTTTATAGAATATAGGAGTAAGTGAAATTGGACGATCACCTTCAAAACAAGGTTTTAAATATATATATATATAAATATATATATATATATATATATATATATATATATATATATATATATATATATATATATATATATATATATATATATATATATACATGGGAGAGCACAAGAGCACAAGAACAGGGAGAAATATCATCTAATTCATTGAATTGCTTATTGTAACAGAGTATTTTGAGCTGAAATTGCTTAAAATGTGACGAAATAATTGTAAACCTAAATCATTTTTTCAGGGCGAAGGAGGATATTATTGAAAGCAAGTTTAAAGATGATGAAAAGAACCCAAGATTTGGACTTAGTTTGATTCACACTGTTACACAGACTTTGACAGCCGTCAGCAAAATTGTGACAGGAACAGTAGTTAAAAAAGTATTATTAACCTGTACTCCTCAAAATCTTGGTGGAATTGGACCTTGTCATGGAAATGGTCACAAATGAATACAACAATGACTTTTTATGCCTTTCCATTTTTTTTTCCTGTTAAATAATAAAGAGCATCAGCAAATAGTTCATACTCTTCTAGGGACAGTTTATATTTATAGTTATTATGGAATTTCTTGTGTGCATCCTGCTCTTTTTCCATTTAATTTTTTATTGATTTAGGTCTATATATAAGTATAATTTTAGTAGACGTATTTCTTAGGCTCGGACTAAATTTGTTATCTAGGTTTGTCAAGTGTAGTATTTCTACTTAGTCATATTAATATTTCAAAGCCATCAAATCTGAGTAGTTACGATGCCTATTAAAAAATAAGTTTGAGAGTCTTCTAAAAAGAGAAATGAAGAGTCATTTTAAGACCTAATATTAGCTAAAACTGTCCCTTATGTTAACTTAAAATTAAAACAGATAGATAATCTTATCGAATCGGTAAATTGAAACTTAACGAAAAGATATTCAAATTAATAATATATTAAGACTTGAAACAAACAGAAATTTGCTGAACTAAGATCTGACCTGCAAATCCCCTTAGGTCTCTAGCGAATGGAGCTTAATGTTTCCTTTAGTAAAGATCACCCATTGGTAAGTACTTAATTAGAGATTTTGTGTAATGCAAAAAAAAATACAAAAACAAAAAACACGATGATTATAATTGTTTAGAAAGCAGAGATAAAAAATGAAGAATAAAGACTTTCTTTAACCCTCGTAAAGTTGAAAGTGGCATATACTTTTTATTAGAAACGATATACATTTTTATTACTGCTTTTCTTATATAAATAATCATGAACAAAGAGAAGAAAATCGTGATAATAATTAATATCATAGGTGGTGTAAAAGCACTGCCGAAGTAAAGAGCGACTTGGAAACAATGTATTTTTAATTTTTAAAGATCACAACACTTTTTATCAAAAGATTTGATACATTAATTTTATAAATAGCTCGTTCAAAGGAAATTGAAAGGGCCAGTGCACTTTTTTATAGTCGAAAGTAATTGTAGGATTGCCCACCATTAGCCCAAACACATCCAATATAAAATTTGACATTGCTATTTTGTTAAATATAGTCAAAAGGTCCGGAAATTTTGTAATTAAGGCTAACATACCTCCCCCCTTAGTTTTCATGGTAAGTGTTGTAAGTTAACCATAAGGGTATATAAGGTTTTATACAAAGGGTTGTCGTATAAATTTGAATGGTGGCTCATTGGATTGGTAATCAAAAGATCTAGTTCCCTTCTAAGATTCGAAGTTATTGGAGGGTAGATACCATCCCCTACCACATCTCCTAGAAATTTTGAAACTATTATTTTTGTCACATAAACTTCGGAAAGGGCTCATTTAATTAGTGCCCTTTTAAATAGTGAAAAGTGATTGGAGGACAATCACCCCACCCTCCACGCCCATCCACTTCCAAAACATATCTAATCTAAATTTTTCGATAGCCTTTTTGTTCAACTAAGTTGAAAGGTATTTAAAAATACCGCTTTGAGGATTACAACCCCCCTCCCCCAAAACCCTCATTTCAAGGGTTTTTAGTTATGTCCGAGGGCATATAAAGTCATTATGGAAAATATGCTTGCATAAACTCCGGATGGGCCTCATTGGATTGAAATTCATTACAAACTTACTTTTTAAGAATCAAAGTTGTTGAGGCAGCCCCCCCTCCCAAGTCATAATTTCCACAAAAGCATCCAATAAAAATTTTGAGAAAGTCATTTGTTCAAAAATAGCCCAAATACTATCTTATAATGCCTTTGGGTTTGAAAGAATAACCCATAGTCTGAGGTTAACAATTGCGAGTTAACTGGGGCATATAAGATTATTAACGGAAGGAGGATGTCGTTTGAACTTTAGAAGAGGCTCAATTGGTTCACAATGCATAAATCTAGTTGCTTTTTAAGAATCAAACAGGATTGAGAGCAACTAATGCCCCACTCTCTCTTACATGCCCTTTTCCTGAAACGCTTTAAATAGAAATTTTGAGATATCCATGTATTAACCATTAGTAATAAATCATAATAACAATGTCTTTAGGGTAAACAAAATCAACAAGAGCCCATGGGGATGAGTTGTAAGTTATTCCCCGGGGCATATATAGGTTTTCATAGAACGGATGGTTGCATAAACTTTGTATCGGATGGAGCTCATTAGATTGAAAGTTGGATATTTAGTGCACTTTTTAAAAGTAAAAAGGAATGTAGGACAATCAGCCCCTTCCTATAAGCATTATCCCCCAAAAACACACTCGATTGAAAACTTGTGAAAGCTATATTGTTGGGGATTCTTGAAAGGTGCAGTAAATATTTCTTTGGTGATGTCAACAGTCTTCAGGATATAAAAGTCCAACAGTCCTCAGAATTTATGAGAGCTATATCTTTCGGCATTGTTGAAAAGTCTAGTAATTATGTCTTTGGTGATGCCACAGTCCTCAGGATAAGGGCTGTGAGTTAAAAATTCAGTTAGTGAATTATAAAAATTCAGTCATTAAAAATATATGTTATTTAAAAAGGTATCCATGTTTGCATTTCACTTTCAAGAAGATGAAGGGCATTCAGGTGAGCCTTTCAGGGAAAATTCAGAGGATTGTTCAACCGAACCAAAACACTTTATGTGTATACGGATTTTCAAAAGAGTGTAATACGAAAATAACTAAGTTTAGTAATTTTGAAAATTTAGAAAATGACAAGAGGGGTGATAAAAATACAAAATTACATTTTAAATATACTTCTGCAATTAATACCACTACTAATTTTCCCAATACCATGGAAAATTTGAACTAAGTTAAAACAAATAATATGCGTGACCATTGTTAAAATAGCCTATCTCAAGAATGGATTTGGGTATTATATTGGAACTTTCAGAGAATGACTAAATTGGAAGATCATCTAACCAAAAATCGGAATAAGGATTGTCAAAAGAGTCTAATACGAAAATAACTACGTTTAGTAATTTGGAAAATTAAGAAAATGACAAGAGAGGTGATCAAAATATAAAATTTGAATTTTAAATATACTTCTACAATTACCACCACTACTAATTTTCCCTACTAATTTTCCAATACCATGGGAAATTGGAACTAAATTAAAACACATAGTATGCATGCCCATTGTTAAAATAGCCTATCTCAAGAATTGATTTGGGTATTGAATTGGAGCTTTCAGAGAATGATTAAATTGGAAGATCATCTCACCGAAAATTAATATATGCACACTACTGCTAATATTACTCTTGCTACTTCATTTACTGTTACTGCTACTTCTATTGTAATTACTTGTAAGGCTAAGAAAATTGATGAAAATTTGGAGTAGTATCTGAACATGCAGGTTATAAAAAGGACAAATCAGCAATGTCTTAACAGTGGTTAATTGTGTGAGGTTGAAACTTAAAGGACTGAAACAAGAGGGATGTTTCACTGACCGAAAGGTAATATGGTAGCTGCACTGATGCTAGTAGAACTACCACTATTTAATACTATTACTAAAATTACTAATATCACATAAAACAACTATTTAGGAAGAAGTTGAACTGAATCACAAGAAGCCCTCAGTATGGCTGTTGTTGAAAGGGTGTAACATCAACATGTTTGGAACAGTCTGATGAGTGAAGTTTAAACTAACAGGACTTGGTGTGAGGGATGTTGAACTAACCAAAAGTAAATATTTGCATCCTACTGCTACTACTTGTACTTATACTACTACTACTTTACTACTAACAATACTTCTATTACTACTACCACCACTAAAGCTTAGGCTACTACAATTAATACTATTCCTACTGCTACCACTACTGGTTTTTAAAATAAGGATATTTAGGTAAAAAAACTGGATACACAGAAACTGTATAGTACTAATTTGATAGAAATTATGTCCGCGAAGGTTTTCAAGTGGACATATCGAACATCTAAGGTTATTAAGGTAGAAAATTTGGACACACAGAAACTGTATGGTACTAATTTGAAAGAAATTATGCCTACACAGGTTTTCAAGTGGACATATCAGGCATGCTTCAAGACCGGTTGATGGTATTAAGCTGACACATTCAGGGTGTATTGAAGGGGATGTGGAAGAAACCTAAGGTGCTATGCGCAAAGTGTTACTAATAATGCTACAACTATTTTTACTGCACAACCTAAGGATAACAAGGTGAAGCTTTTAAAGAATATTTAAGCGGATGTTGTACAAAAATATATACACGAGCATGTGAACTTCAAAAAAGGCGACTAAGTGATATCTGAAGAACTACTCATATTTCAAACTTACACTTTCAAGGAAAGTTGTATGGTTTTTTAACTAGCCAGAAGGAAAAATGTGTCTGCTTTTAACGCTGCCACTACAGTTACTGTATGTAATGCTGCTAAGTGTATAAAGGTGAAACTTTTAGGGAACATATAGGAGTTTCAATTAAACGAAAAAACAATATGCATGCAAATTTTCAAAAAGGAAGATCGCAATATTTTAGGTAGAAGAACTCTATAACACCTAATATTATTGAAACGTTTAAATAAGATAGTTGAATTTAAAATTGTATTTATGGTGCCCTTTTTAAGAGTAAAAAGAGATGGGAGGGAAAGCGGCCCTTCTCTAAAACCCATTCAATTTCCAAACGTATCCAGCAAAATATTTAGATGACCACTTTGCTCAGCGTAGTAGAACGGTTCAGCATCTATGTTTTAGGGTTCTTTGGCATGTTAACTTCTCACAATTGTGCAATTGATCCATTATGATTTAAAATTAAATGTTGCTTTAAGCTAAATCAAAAGCCATTGTGTTGATGGTTGCCAATAAGAAACCTCAGCAATTTATTAAGAACGAGAGGGGGTATTAAGTTAAACTTTTTGGTGCTACTACTATTAAAACAACTGCTCTTATGATTTAACTAAATATGAAGAGTGTAATTTTATCTGATATGTCATATAAAATAAATAGAATATTATGGTAAGAACATTTAGCTTTATTTTTAAGTCAACTTAAGTATTTTCAAAACTAAATTAAAAAATTTTTGAAAAAGTTACTCCAAGATACAAATTGCAACCAAAGCTATGAATTCTTATGAAAAGATAGAAAGTAACAGTTTTTCCATAAAAAAGACTATATCAATAAAAAATGAACAAAAATTAATCTAAAAAACTCTTTTCACAAAACAAGTTTTTCTAAGAAAAGTAGAGAACTCAATTAAGCCAAAAATGAGCAGAAAAACTCAAATGTTCTTTCAAGCGTAAAATTACCTCAAACCACTAACAGAAAATAAGTAAACTAAAAACGAACCGAAATTAGAGGCAACACTATGACGTTGCCTAGAGTGAAGGCTATATGGCTCCAATGTTTTATTATCTATTTATTGTTTTCCTAGAGGAACTACATATGGAATTGTTCATCTCATAAACTTCGAATGGGCCTCGTTCGATCTGAAATCTGGAGTTCTAGTGCCCCTTTTAAGAATCGAAAGTCTTCACAGGAAAACTAGCCCACCATGATCTTTTTCCCTTAATACATCGGATGAAAATTTTGATATAGCCAATTTGTTTAAAATAGCTTAAATTTCATATAAGAAAGTCTGGGGTCTACACACCCCCAAGGACCCAGGGGGAGGCATTGTAAGTTGTGTCCTGGGGATATATATGGTTCTTATAGAAGGAATACCCGTATAAACGTCAGAATGGGATCTTTGATTGGAAATTAAAAGTTCTAGTTCAATTATTCCGAGTCAATATAGATAGGAGGGTAACTAGTCCTCTCACTTTTTTACCCAAACACATCCAAAAACATTGCCCGAAAGCAATTTCTTTTTTTTTAAAGTTCAAACGTTAGATAATAAAAAGTCCGATTTCGACAAAAACCCATCAGGGCCCTGGTACAGGTGTTGTAAATTATTAACTGGGGGTATATATGGGTCATATAGAAGGAATTCTCGTATAAATTTCATATAGGGCTGATTTGACTGGAAGTTGAAAGTTTTCAATCATTTTCAAATAGACAAAAGAGATCTAAGAGCAATTGGCCCTCCCCCCCACACCTTTTATCTCAAATCCATGGATACAAATTTTGAGACAACAATTTTGTTAAAAATAGTTCAATCATCAGATAATAAAAACTCCGGGGTCAACAAAAATCCCCAGAACCTGGGGCACCTGGTCAAAGTTCTGCTCCGGGGGAATATAAGGTTCTTATGTAAAGGAAGGTCATATAGACTTCAGAATTAGCTTAATTGATGGGAAATTGAAAGTTGTAGTTACCTTTTTATGATTCGAAAAGATCTACATATGCGACATAAATACACACTCACACACATACACATACACACACGCAGACACACACACACACACACACACACACACACACACACACACACACACACACACACACACAAAATTTTGTCCAAATGAGCCCAATCAAAGTTTGAGAGTTCAAGCATTTTTAAAATAGTCCAAACGTCAGATGAAGAGAGCCTTGGTGTCAAATAACCTGCCCCCCAATCCCAGAGCCCTGAGGAAGGGTTGCAACTTATGCTTTTGGGGCATCTAATTTGTCTTATGATAGAAGTGGTTGTATAAAACTCGGATTATAATTAAAGCTTCTTCGTGATTCTAGGGTCCTTCTTAAGGAATTGGAACAAAATTCGAATTTTTGATTAAAGAGCGAAGCATTGCTGAAGTGGCGAGCCTCCTTATACACTTTTGGGGGTGATACCTGACACGGGGATGCCATGGATATTCTGTGGTAGCCACAACACTTGACTCGGTAGAAAATTTAATGTTTTGAAACCCAATAGGCAAGTGTATTCTCCTGATGATTCCTTGTGTTGGGTTGTTGCCTCTGAATTATTTGTTTTTATTGTTTCTATTGTTTGGTAAATAACGACTTATACTTATGGACGACATGACTGCCTATCCATACATTATTCTTTATGGTTGATTGTGTATGGCTATGCTGTTTGACCCATGTGATTGTATGAATCAGTAGGGTTAAGCCCTCATTCAAGTGCTGGTCTATATTAATCAATAATTTAGGAAAACAGTCTTCCTTTTCTCCTTATGTCTCTTTTTTTTATGTCTTTTTGCTGTTGCATTGGTGATTTCTCTTTTCATAATATATATATATATATATATATATATATATATATATATATATATATATATATATATATATATATATATATATATATATATATTATATATATATATATATATATATATATATATATATATATTCATATATATCAGTATATATATATATATATATATATATATATATATATATATATATATATATATAACCCATGAGTTATAACCCATGGGCAAATATGGCTTTCAAAGGAAGGAGTAAGTCTTTTGAACCTTGAAAGAGGCTCATTTGGTTCACAATGCATAAATATATTTTCTTTTTAAGAGTCAATGATGATTGAGAGCAAATACTGATCCACTCTCTCTTACATGCCATTTTCCTGAAACGCTTTAAATAGAAATTTTGAGATATCCATTTCTTAACCAATAGTGATAAATCATAAAAACAATGTCTTCAGGGTAAATAAAATCAACAAGAGCTCATGGGGATGAGTTGTTAGTTATTCCCTGGGGTATATATCGTTATTATAGAACGGATGGCCACATAAACTTTGGATCGGATAGAGCTCATTTGATTGGAAGTTTGATATTTAGTGCACTTTTTAATAGTAAAAAGGAATTTAGGACAATCAGGCCCCACCTATAAGTCTATCATCCCCCAAAACACACTCGATTGAAAATTTGAGAGACCTATATTGTTAGGTATTCTTGAAAGGTGCAGTAATTATTTCTTTTGTGATGTTAACATTCCTCATGATATAAGAGTCCAATAGTCCTCAGAATTTAAGAGAGCTACATTGTTCGGCATTGTTGAAAGGTCTAGTAATTTTGTCTATGGTGATGCCAGAATCCTCAGGATAGGGGCTCTGAGTTATGAAATTCAGTTATTGTGTACACATAGTATATGTTATTGAGAAAGGTATCAATGTTTGCACTTCACTTTTCAAGAAGATGAAGAACATTGAGGTGAGCCTTTCAGGGAAAGTTGAGAGGATTGTTCAACTGAACCAAAACACTTTATGTGTATACGGATTTTCAAAAGAGTGTAATACGAAAATAACTAAGTTTAGTAATTTTGAAAATTTAGAAAATGACAAGAGGGGTGATAAAAATACAAAAATTACATTTTAAATATACTTCTGCAATTACCACCACTACTAATTTTCCCAATACCATGGAAAATTTGAACTAAGTTAAAAGAAATAATATGCGTGACCATTGTTAAAATAGCCTATCTCAAGAAGGGATTTGGGTATTATATTGGAACTTTCAGAGAATGACTAAATTGGAAGATCATCTAACCAAAAATTAGCATATGTACACTACTGCTAATATAACTCTTGCTAGTTCGGTTACTGTTACTGCTAATTATATTGTAACTACTTGTAAGGCTAACAATATTGAAATGAAAATTTGGAGTTGTTTTTGATAATGCAGGTTATACAAAGAACAAATCAGCAGTGCAAATGAGAACGAATCAGATCAATGGCTAATTGTGTACAGTTGAAACTTAAAGGACTGAAACAAGAAGGATGTTCTACTGAACAAAAGGCAATATGATAGTTGCACTCATGCTAGTATAACTGCCACTATTCAATACTATCACTAAAATTACTAATATCACATAAAACTACTTGAACTGAAGAAGTTG
This sequence comes from Artemia franciscana, assembly GCF_032884065.1. Classification (NCBI taxonomy): domain Eukaryota; kingdom Metazoa; phylum Arthropoda; class Branchiopoda; order Anostraca; family Artemiidae; genus Artemia; species Artemia franciscana. The sequence goes on from NW_027067641.1 coordinate 278,229, forward strand.
AACTGAATAACAACAAGCCTTCCGTATAGCGGTTGTCGAAAGGGTGTAACAGCAACATGTTAGGAGCAGTCTGATGAGTGAAGTTTAAACTAACAAGACTTGTTGGGAGGGATGTTGAACTAACCAAAAGTAAATATTTGTATCCTATTGTTACTACTTTTCTTATACTACTACTACTGTTACTACTAACTATACTTCTATTACTACTACTACCACTAAAGGTTAGGCTACTACAAGTGATTCTACTCCTACTGCTACCATCACTGGTTTTAAAATAGAGATATTATGGTAAAAAACTAGGATACACAAAAACTGTATAGCACTAACTTGAAAGAAATTATGTCCACAAAGGTTTTCAAGTGGACATATCAGACATCTAAGGATATTAAGGTAGAAAATTTGGATACACAGAAACTGTATGGCACTAATTTGAAAGAAATTATGCCCACAGAGGATTTCAAGTGGACATATCAGGCATGCTTCAAGAACGGTTGATGGTATGACGCTGAAACATTCAGTGTGTATTGAAGGGGATGCTGAAGAAACCTAAGGTGCTATGTGCAAACTACTACTAACAATGCTAAAATTTTACTGCACAACTTAAGGATAACAAGGTGAAGCTTTTAAAGAATTTTTAGGCGGATATTGAAAAAAAAAATATGTATGAGCATGTGAATTTCAAAAAAGGCGACTAAGTGATATCTTCATTTTACACTTTTAAAGAAAGTTGTATGGTTTTTTAACTAGCCAGAAGGTGAAATGTGTCTACTTTTAACGCTGCCACTACAGTTACTGTATCTAATTCTGCTGAGTGTATTAAGGTTAAATTTTTAGGGTGAATTTAAGGTGAATTAATTTGAATTAAACGAAAAAACAATTTGCATGCAAGTTTTCAAAAAGGCAGATCGTAATATTTTAGGCAGAAGGACTATAATACATAATATTATTGAAACTTTTAAATGAGATGGTTGGATTTAAAACTGTATTTCTGGTGCCCTCTTTAAGAGTAAAAAGAGATTGGAGGGAAAGCGGCCCTCCTCTAAAACCCATTCAATTTCCAAAGGTATCCAGCAAAATATTTAGATGACCACTTTGTTCAGCATAGTAGAACAGTTCAGCATCTATGTTTTCGGGTTCTTGAGCATGTCAACCTCCCACAACTGTTTAATTGATCAACTTTGATTTAAAACTAAATGTTGCTTTAAGCTAAATCGAAAGGCATTGTGCTTATGGTAGCCAATAAGAAACCTAAGCAATTTATTGAGAATGTGAGGGGGTATTAAGTTAAACTTTTTAGTGCTACTACTATTACAACTTCTGCTCTTACAATTTAACAAGATAGTAAGAGTGTAAATTTATCTTGGTTTTCATTGAAAATAGATAGAATCTTATGATAAGAACATTTAGTTTTATTTTTAAGCTAACATAAGTATTTTCAAAATTAAATAAAAAAAAATTTGAAAAAGTTACTTTAAGATACAAATTGCAACCAAAGCTCTGAATTCTTATGAAAAGATAAAAAGTAACATTTTTTCCATGAAAAAGACTATATAAATAAAAAATGAACAGATATTAATCTATAAAACTGTTTTCACAAAACAAGTTTTTAAAGAAAATTAAAGAACTCAATTAAGCCGAAAATGAGCAGAAAAAACTCTAATGATCTTTGAGGCCTAAAATTACTTCAAACCACTAACAAAAAATAAGTGAAACTAAAAACGAACCGAAATCAGAAGCAACGCTATGACGTTGCCTATAGTAAAGGCTATATGGCTCCAACATCTTATTATCTATTTATTTTTTTCCTAGAGGAACTACATATGGAAGGGTTCATCTTATGAGCTTCGAAGGGGGCTCGTTCGACTTGAAATTGAGAGTTCTAGTGCCCTTTTTAAGAATCAAAAGTGATAAAAGGGAAACTAGCCCCTAGTGATCTTTTTACCTAAATAAATCCGATAAAATTTTGAGATAGCCGATTTGTTTAAAATAGCTTAAATTTCATATAAGAAAGTCTCGGGTTTATAGCCCCCAGGATCCAGGGGGAGGCAATGTATGTCATGCCCTGGAGATATACATGGTTCTTTTAGAAGGAATACCCGTATAAACGTCGGAGAGGGATCTTTGATTGGAAATTAAAAGTTCTAGTTCAATTATATCGAGTCAATATAGATCGGAGGGCAACTAGTCCCCTCACTTTTTTCCCCAAACATATCCGATAAACATTGTCCGATAGTAATTTTTTTTAAAAAAAGTTCAAACGTCAGAAAATAAAAAATCTGATGTCGACAAAATCCCCTCAACGTCCTGGGACAGGTGTTACACACATACACACACACACATACACACACACACAGAGACACACACACACGAACACACACACACACAAACACACAAACAAAAACACACACACACATCCACACACACACACACACACACACACACACGCTCACACACAAACTCACGCACACACACACACACACTCACACACACACACACACACACACACACACACAAACACACACGCACACACACATACAGACAAACACACACTTTTCTCTCAAATGAGTCCCATCAAAGTTTGAGAGTTCCAGCTTTTTTGAAATAGTCCATAGGTCAGATGAAAAGAACCTTGGTGACAAATAGCCTACCCCCCCCCCCCCAAGCTCAGAGCCCTTAGGAATGGTAGCAACTTATGCTTTTGGGGCACATAATTTTCTTATGAGAGAAGTGGTCGTATAAAACTTAGATTCTAATGAAAGGGTTTCCGTGATTCAGGGATCATTCTTAAGGTATTGGAACATAATTCGAGCTTTTGATTAAAGAGCGAGGTATTGCCAAATTGGCGAGCCCCCTTATACACGTAATGAGAATATACGGATATAGAATTTCGTTACATAAGCTATTTTATAGTTCAATATCAGCTAAGCCCCCTTCCCAACCTCGCTTATTCTCAAAATCGTCAGATCAAGACTCTAAGAAAATTACTTAGCCAAAAAATAAAATATATGTATATGCAAATTTTACATTGATTATTCAAGTACAGCTATATTATTCTATATTAGTCGGGGGTAATGTCTTTATTAGTCGGGGGCAATGTCAATATTTGTAGGAGGTAATGTTAATATTAGTCAGGGGTAATTTCTATATTAGTCGGGGATAATGTCTATGTTAGTTGGGGTAATGTCTATATTAGTCGAGGTTAATGTCTATATTAGTTGGGGATAATGTCTATATTAGTCGGAGGTAGTATCTAAATTTGTCGGGGGTAATGTCTATGTTTGTTGGAGGTAATGTCTATATTAGTCGGGGGTAATGTCTATATTAGTCGCAGGTATTGTCTAAATTGGTCGGGGTTAATGTTTATATTAGTCGGGGGATTGTCTCTATTAGTCAGGGGTAATTTCTTTAATAGTTGGGGGTAATGTCTATATTAGTTTCTGGTAATGTCAACAAAAGTTGGGTATAATATCTATGTTATTCGGGAGTAGTGTCTATATTAGTCGGGGTTTATGTCTATATTCGCCAGGGGTAATGTCTATTATTAGTCGGGGGTAATGTCTATATTAATCTGGGATAATGTCCATATTAGTCGGGAATAATGTCTAAATTAGTTGGGGGTAATTTATATAGTGGTCAGGCGAAATTTTTATATTAGTCAGTAATAATGTCTATATTAGTCGAGGGTAATGTTTATGTTAGTCAGGGGTAGTTCCTATGTTAGTCAGGAATAATGTCTATATTGGTCGTGGGTAATGTCTATATTAGTCGGGGGTAATGTCTATATAAGTTGATGGTTATGTCATTATGAGTCGAGGGTAATGTCTATATTAGTTAGGGGTAATGTCTGTATTAGGTATGGATAATATTTAAATTAGTCGGGGGTAATGTTTATTCTAGTCTGGGGCAATTTCTGTATTATTTGGGGGTATTATCTATGTTAGTCAGGAGTACTGTCTATTTTAGTCGGGGGTAATTACTATATTAGTCGGGGTTATTGTCTTAATAAGTCGGAGATAATTTCTAGATTAGTTGGAGGTTATGTCTATATTAGTCAGGGGTAATGTCTCTATTAGTCGGGGCTAATATATATATTAGTTGGGGGTAATATCAGTACTAGACGAGGGTAATGTCAATATTAGTCGAGGGTAATGTCTATTTTAGTTGAGGGTAATTAATACATTAGTCGGGGGTAATGTCTACATTAGTCTGGGGTAATGTATATATTAGTTGGGGATAATATCTATATTAGTTTGGGGTAATGCCTATTTTAGTCAGGGGTAATTTCTATATTATTTGGGGGTAACGTCTATATTAGTCTAGGGTAATGTCTATATTAGTGTGGGGTAATATCTGGTTAGGTTAGGTCTACGTTTTTCAGGACTTTAGACTGGACAAGCGACGGTCTTACGAGGCGCCCAAACCCTGCATCGATCAAAATCGCCTCCCGCAGGATACAATTGACCCTTAGTGCTGCATTACCTGCTTTAGTTGAGAAGAATAGTTGTATGTTATTCTTAGTAGCCTATCGTTTTGTTCTTTGCATGCATTTTAATCCATTTTGTCCTTTTACCCTCATTTTTAATGTATCCCTTTCACATCATTAATTTTTTCCTTTTTAGCTGCTCCATGTTAAAAGAAACAGGTTCCTGACTGGGAAAAAACAAGTCAAAAACAGTTCATCTATATCCGCGGGGCAATGAAGGGCCTTGGTTTTATTTTATTCACTCTCAAAACTCAAGTCAAAAGGATAGGAAAAAAATTATTTTGGAGAGACAATCAATTTAGTTCACTTTAAGGATGGATTTAAGCTCAACTTTTCTTCTTTGAGGGACTTGCCTGATTTCTCCATATTTCAAACGTGTAAGTACAATATGTTATGTCTTAACATATTTAGTTAGCGTAATTTAGCTGTTTTTAACGATACGTATTTATGTTACGTTGCACATTTTGTTATGTTCCAAACATCTCACTCATTGTTATTGACTCAATTCACAGGTAGTTTGAATACGAAAAATTCAGTTTACTCAGTGTCGAGAAATTCATTATTCAACAAGTAAAAATGACTATGTAAGACCAAATCTAGAGTTCATAATCTTAAAATTGTTAATATTCTCGAAGTAAGCCTCCTGCTTGGCATCTCACTAGTGTAGAGGGAACAAATTGCCAGTGTTGTTAGTCGTCTCAGAGTGGGTGTACTGGGCGATAGTTGGAACTTCTTTGGAATTATTGCTTTGAAGACTGAGTCAAATGCAAATGAAGTTCACCCATCTTGTGCGTGGCCTATGTTTGAGGCGTTTCCTGACGTTTGCTGTTAAGTCAAAGTCAGGAATGAGTTGGGTGTATATTCACCACGAGGAAGCTTTAAAGACCATTAACTTGGTATCTTGGTATCTACCTTCCTCTAGTCTTTTTTTTTTATTAATGAAACATACTGTCTGATCACAACACTTTTAAAAGGCTCCACTGCAACTGAACCCCCTTGTTATTGATGCCCATGAACTTCTTATTAACGTCACATTCATGCAGCTCAACCCAACCTTGAAAGAACCCCCGTTTAACCTTATAGCCAGTACGGTGTTTGATCATTAAATGGCCCATAAGCTGATACGATATTCACGTGATGGCAAGACTAGAAGCCTTATTGATTATGTTATTGTAAACCGAAGGCTGGCAGGATCGATACAAGATACTAGGGTAGATAAAAGTGCTGTTACTGATGTTAAAAGTAAAGATCACTATCTGGTAGTGTCTTGGGTTAATTTAAAGCTGAAATTTCGGCAGTGTAACTATCTCCCAGGAAGTTATGATGTTGGTAGACTCCAGGACGAGAATTTGAGAGAAACTTTTCAGGAACAGTTTAATACTAAACTGGACAGTTTCAACTTGACAAGGTGGAAGATGGGTCGAATGATTTTAGGAAAATAATTTGTGAAGTTGCTGATGGTGTCTTATGGAAGAAAGTTAGGACTGCAGCTAGGAATATTAGTAAAAAGGCTTTATGTATTATAGAGAGGAGAAGAGGCTTCTACAACAATTATCTGAGGGATATATCATATGAAAAAAAAGAAGGTAAAGAAAGCGGAGAAAGCATTAAAATATGAACTAAGGAGGTTTGAAAAGGATGCCATGGATAAAATTGCCGAGGATTTGGAAGATGCAGCTAGAAGGCTATTTAAATATTGTACTGGCGTGTTAATAAATTGATTGGGAGTAGTCAATCTGGACTTGTCACAGGTAAAGGTATAAACGGGGCCACAATTACTGATATGATAAGAGTTAAAGAGAGATGGGCAGAACATTTTGAGAATTTGCTAAACTGAGATAGAGCTGCAGTAAAAGATATAGAAGAAAATGAAAAAGTTTGTAATACCTTAGATGTGAAGATTTGTTTTGTGAGGAAGAATTGGTGACAGTTCTAAAAGGATTCAGAAATAATAAGGTTCCAGGTGCTGATACTATGTTAAACGAATTTCTTAAATACGTCGGCTCCGAGGTTAGAAATCAAACAAAAAAACAAGTTTTTTTTTAAATGAAAGTAAGGAGCGACATTAAAACTTAAGACGAACAGAAATTACTCCTTATATGAAAGGGACTTTTCCTCCTCAACACCTCATTCTTTACGCTAAAGTTTGACTTTTTCTCTTAACTCTACTTCTTAAAACAGTTAAAAACTTTAGCGTAAAGAGTTGGGTGTTGAGGAGGAAAAGCCTTTTTCATATAAGGAGTAATCTCTGTTCGTGTCAAGTTTTAATGTCGCTCCTTACTTTCATTTAAAACTTGTTTTCTTGTTTAATTTCTGGACATTTTTGAATTAATACATGTTTTGATCTTCGCACTCCGCACATAAATAATTAAAACGAAATTTGTATATTAATTTTTTTTCGGCTAAATGGCTTTCTCATAGTTTTATTCGGAAGATTTTGAGAAAAAAGCGGGGAGGAGGCATAGTTGCCTTCCAATTTTTTGATTGCTTAAAAAGGCAAATAGAAATTTTAATTTCTTACGAACATCTTCATTACTAAAAAATATACGTAACTTACGAATTAACTTACGTAACGAACTTCTATATTCGTATGTTTTTATTGCGTATATGAGGAAGGGGTTCAGCCCTCGTCGATACCTTGCTCTTAACACTACAGCTTAAATTTTGTCCCAATTCCTTAAGAGTTACCCCTGAATCACAAAGGCCGTAGAATAAATAGTTGAAATTACTAAAAATACTTTAGCGTAAAGAGCGAGGTATTACGAGGAGATAAACCCCTCATTTGGGCAATAAGTTCTGTTTGTTTTAAGTTTTAATGCTGCTCCTCACTTTCAGTAAAAAAAACTTTTTATATTTATTTTTTCATTGTTTTTAAAATAATGCTAGAAAATCCTTTGCCCCTTTCATTGAAAGTCTCTTCCCCATGAGAATTTTATTAATGGAAAGATCGTCCCACGTAACCCCCCCCCCCCCTCAACTCTTCCCCCAGAACCAAAAAAATCCCCCTGAAAACGTCTGTACACTTCCCAGTAACCATTATTATATGTAAATACATGTCAAAGTTTGTAACTTGTAGCCCCTCCCACGGGGACTGCGGGGGAGTAAGTCGTCCCCAAAGACATAGTTACTAGGTTTCTCAACTATGATGAATAAAATGGCTATATCAGAATTTTGATTCGGTGACTCTATGGAAAAAATGAGCGTGGGAGGATGCCTAGGTTCCCTCCAATTTTTTGGTCGCTTAAAAAGAGCACTATTACTTTTAATTTACGTTAGAATGAGCGCTCTCGCGACATTCTAGGGCCACTGAGTTGATACAATTACCCCTGGGGAAAAAAAAACAAAAAACAAATAAACACGCATCCGTGATTTGTCTTCTGGCAAAAAATGCAAAATTTCATATTTTTGTAGATAGGAGCTTGTAACTTCTGCAATATGGTTTTCTGATACGCTGAATCTGATGGTGTGATTTTTGTTACGATTATATGAATTGTTGGGGCTGTTGTTCCCTATTTTCTAAAATGAGGCTAATTTTCTCAGGCTCGTAACTTTTGGTGGGTAAGACTAATCGTGATAAAATAATATATTTAAAATCAGCATTAAAATGCGGTTCTTTTGATGTAACTATTGGTAACAAAATACCATTTTTTAGAGTTTCGGTTGCTATTGATCCGGGTCACTCCTTACTATAGCTCGTTACCACGAACTGTTTGATAAGTTTCTGAAGATTATAAACATGATTTTTGAAAAGAGAAAGTAACTAGTGATTTTAGGAAAAACTCAATTAAACCACTGTATAAGAAAGGTGATAAGAGTGAGTATGGTAATTATCGAGTCATTACTCTGATCTCTGTTAGTAGGAAATTACTTAGTAATATTATGCTTTTTGGACTAAGAGATGCTTTAGACAAAGTTATAAGAGAAGAACAGAAAAGATAGAGGATGTGTCAACCAAATTTTTATTCTTAGGTTGATAATTGAAAACTACCAGAGTTATCAAACACCTTTAGTCCTCAGTTTTGTAGCTCATGAGCAAGCGTTCGATTCTGTTGATAGAAGAACTTTGGTAAAGGTTTTATCCTTCTATGGTATCCCTTTTTATATGGATTTTGATGGATTTTGTCAAAAGAAGCACGAGAAAGGCAATAGGAAACCATGGAATCAAATGGGGAGGAAAAAATTTCCTGGACTTAAATTATGCGAATAATTTAAGCTTCCTAGATTGAAATATGAGCAAATGAAATGAACTTTTTGAGGTTTTGTGAGTGTAGGGTGCTAGAACAGGTTTGAAAATAAATGTTAAGAAAACTAAGGCACTAAGGACAGGAATAAGTTTAGATGAAAAGGTGACGTTTGGTAACCAAAAGATTAAAAGTTCTTAAGCCGAACTGGCCTGACATAACAATGAACGAAAAAGAGAGATAAAGCTAAAAAAAACCTCTAACGAGATTGTGGCCCGTAGAGAAAAAGGAGAAGAAAGACGAAAATAACGCGAATATTTTGCCAGTATATAAAATAGGCGTTCTCAGCACACGATAAAAATAAATCATTAGAAATATTTTTTCTATCATTAGAAATAGCTATAGGCTCATCAAATTGTATAAAATGTTCAGAATGAAAGAATGTATGGTCAGACAGAGCCGAAACAAAAGTTTCAGGAGGCTTTCTTAATTGTAAGTTTTTCTTTCTATTGATTTGCGATGCTCAATAAATGTTTCAATAAATTGTTGATGAGTTCTACCAATATAAGACTTCTCAAAAGAACAAGTAATTTCATACACCCCACTAACTAAATCTCTCCTGGTTAAATCTTTCCCAGATATAAGGAAACTACCTAATGGTCTCACTGATTGGAAACAAGTATCAATATTATGTTTAAGCAAAACTCGTTTAAGTATTTCCCCCAAAATAGGTAAATAAGGCAAAGAAATGAAACTTTTTGGCATATTTAATTCTGTAAACTGTGAAACTCCAATAACTCTATTGTTATGTTTAATGTGTCTATTTTCTATTATTTTATTGATGAATTTAATCGGGTAACTATTACAAAATAAAATATCCCTCAAATACAACTATTCAGAATCTAAAACTACCGCGAACAAACTCTGAAAGCTCTATCCACCAATGCAATCACAACCCCTTGTTTCAGTGAAATAGGGTGGCACGAATGAAAGTTCAAATACCTATCACTGTATGTAGGCTTTCTATACACTGAAAACACTAAATGACAATCACTTTTAATCAATGGGGTATCAAAAAAGGTAGTTTTGTCATTTTCTTCCAGCTCCACTGTTAATTTTACATTTTCATCAAAACTATTTAAATGTTAATGTTAAATTTATGGAAAAGGTCTAAGGACTCTAAACCGTGTTCCAAATGCAAACAACATTGTCCATGAATCTGCCCCAGAAACAAAAGGAGAGCCTAAGACTGTGTATAGCGGGGGTTTCAATAGAGAACATGAATAGATTTGGCAACAAAGGAGAGAGAAATGCCTCAATAGCCAAACCAAACACCTGTTCGTCAAATTCACCTCTAAAACAAAAATAAAAAGAATATTCAACTGCAAGGATAACCAACTTCATAATGACTTTAATCTCCAAACTAGACATATTCAGATCTTGTATCAAATCAAAGTGCTTTGGTTATTTAATCCTTAATATATTTTCGCACTTTTTCAAATTACAATTCGAATAAATGGAAACCACATCAAAACTACAGAGAATTGATTCTCCTCCGATGTGAAATTTTTTAATTTATTGGTGAGATCAGTGGAAATTTTTAAATAAGATTTGTGTGTTCCTAAAAGGGGACAGAGTGACACTGACAACCATTTTCTTAACTTTGAAACAGGTAATGAGAAAGTTGATACAATGGGACGGAGGGAGACTCTCGTCCTATGAATTTTGGATAGACGTTAGATCTTGGGTGCCGAACAAACTCTTGGAAAAAAATTTATTATAAAATTGTCGGGTAATGTGTAAATTATTTTTCAGTGACTCCAATTCCTTTCTTATTGACTTTACATATTTATCCATAGGATCGAAATTAATTTTTTTGTAGTGGTATGAGAAATAATTGTATTCATTTTACGATCATAATCATCAGTGTTCATAATTACGATAGTGTTGCCTTTGTCTGCCCTAGTGATAGTAAGGACCTTATCCTTTTTCAAATCAGAAAGTATTATAATGTCATTTTTTTGTTTAACTTAGTTTCAATTTCCATAATTTTTCGTCAGTTGCTCTGTTGCTTACTCAGTTTCTTACTTCTCATTGAAGCTACTCTAATAGCCTCTTTTCCGTACTTTGATCAGTAGCGACAATTATTTTATTATTGTTGGTGGTTTTATCTGTTTGTAGTTTAGTGCTTTTTCTTTTTATCGTTTGCTGAGGACACCTAGTTTAGATACAGGCGACATACCCACATTATTTTAGTCTTTCATCTCTTTTCTCTCTTCTGGCCGCAGTCTTGTTTGAGGTTTTATTTGTGGAGCTTTATCTCTCTTTGTTGTTTGTAACCAAAAGATTGCTCAGGTGGACAGGTTTACTTACCTTCATAGTATCATTAGTAAAGGCGGTTGGAGCAGAGAAGACGTATTTTGTTTCTTTTTCATAGTCTTTTTTCATTTTTAATTAAATAAAAAAACAAGTTTTTTTAACTGAAAGTAAGGAGCGACATTAAAACTTAAAACAAGCAGAAATTACTTCGTATATGAAAGGGGCTGCTTCCACGTCAACGCCCCGCTCTTTACGCTAAATTTTGACTCATTCTCTAAAATCTCTTTTTAAAACAGTTAAAACTTTTAGCGTAAAGAGCAGGGTGTTGATCAGGAAGCAGCCCCTTTCATACACGAAGTAATTTCTGTTCGTTTTAAGTTTTAATGTCGCTCCTTACTTTCAGTTAAACAAACTTGTTTTTTCTATTTAATTTCTGAACATTTTTGAATCAATGCATGTTTTGATTTTGGCTCTCCGTTTAGGAAAAATTAAAACGAAATTTGCATATTTATTTTTTTGGCTAAATGGCTTTCTCATAATTTTGATCAAATGATTTTGAGAAAAAAAGAGGAGGGGAGGAAACCTAGTTTCCCTCCAATTTTTGGTTAATTAAAAAGACAACTAGAACTTTTAATTTTTTACGAATCTTTTTATTAGTAAAAGATATACGTAACTTATAAAGTAGCTTACGTAAAGAACTTTTATATTCTCATGTTTTTATTACATATATGAGGGGGTTCGCCCCCTTGTCAATACCTCGCTCTTTACACTAAAATTCAAATTTTTGTTCCAATTCATTAAGAATCACCCCTGAATCACAAAAGCCGTAGAATAAATTGTTGGAATTACTAAAAATGCTTTAGCGTAAAGAGCGAGGTGTTAGGAGGAGGTAAGCCCCTCATATGGGTAATAATTTCTGTTCGTTTTAACTTTTAATGCTGCTCCTTACTTCCAGCTGTAAAAACTTTTTCATATTTATTTTTTCATTTTTTTAAGTAATGCTAGTAAATCCTGCGCTCCCTTCATGGAAATTTTCTTTCCCCATGACAAATTACTCGATGGCAAGTTCTCCCAGCATATCCCGCTCTTCTAAACCCCTGCCTCCAACCAAAAAAATCCTCCTGAAAATGCCTGTACACTTCCCAATAACCATTATTATATGTCAGCACTGTTCAAAGCTTGTAACTTGTAGCCCCTTCAATGGGGACTGTGGGGGAGTAAAACGTCCCCAAAGACATAGTTATAAGGTTTTTCGACTACGCTGAATAAAATGGCGTTCTCAGAATTTTGATCCGTTGACTCTGGGATAATAATTAACGTGGAAGGGAGCCTAGATGCCCTCCGATTTTTTGGTCACTTAAAAAGCTCTGAGCTCTGAGACATGAGTTCCTTTAAAATATTGAATATCATTAAGATCTGGTCTCCAGTTCTTAAGTTAAAAATACCTCAATTTTAATATTTTTTCCAAATTAAACTCCCCCAAAGAGAGCAGATCTATTCCAGTTACATCAATCAATTATCTTTGACAACTTTGACAACTCTCTTTATTTTTATTCTTTTTCTTACACTACTTCTCCTTAAATAAATCAAAATCATTTACTAAGCTACCAAGAATACTCGATGGTTTCAAATGATGAGAAAGACAAAAATTAGTCCCCTTACTCATTATAATTTGAAGATCTTCTTGTTTTATTATTGATAAGTCCCCTGTTATAGCATGCTGGCAAGTGGGATTAAACAAATCGCCCTAGTTACTTACAATTACAAACAGGTTTATATATATATATATATATATATATATATATATATATATATATATATATATATATATATATATATATATATATATATATATATATATATATATATATATATATATATATATATATATATATATATATATATATGTATGAGATTGGGCATTTATCTTGTGCTTGAATAATTATGTTCTTCAAGCAAGAGATAAATGCCCAACCTCATGCATTCTTTCCTCTATAGACACTTCCTTATTATGCTACGCCGACGACGTCTTGAACTTAGGTAGAACATTGCAAAAAGCTTCTTACATTTTTGAAACACTTAAAACCGAATATCTAAGACTTGGCCTCAGTTTTAACACTGAGAAAACCGAGATAGTTCTCTTCAGTTGGCGAAAAACACCACACGTACCTTCAATGCTATTTGGTGAAAATCTTGTGAATACTGCTGAACTCATAAATTACCTCGGAGTCCCTATTGGCTCGTCTCTAAGGCATACACGTCTTCTACTGATCAAACACCTAAATTGACGAATATCTGGCTCGTATGCTTCCATAGTCTCTGCTGAATTCCGTATTAGCCGCCCCTTCCTGGCCAGCTTATACGACGCTACTGTTTTACCTCGTATTCTGTACCTGGCAACATTTTGGAGACTATTATCGAAGGCTGAACTGTTTAAAATCCCTGGGTTTTTCTTCCGTTTTGCTAAATTCCAGGAAGTTTTCCTTCCTGTTGTAGAAATTCAATCCTCATTAAAAAGTATCACATAACTAGCCCTCATGTTGCAGTTGAAATTTTAATCAAAAGATACAATGTTAAAATAGTAGATCCCGATTGGTATAATCTCCTTTTAAAATAGATCTGTTTTTGTTTTATTCATTTTAGTGCTATTTTGCCCTTTTATTAGTTGAGTCTCTTTCTAGTTATATCTCTTTTGAAATGTTCTTATGTATTTTCTTATAATTTTCTTATATTTTCTTATATATTTTCTTATATCTTTTGAAATGTTCTTATATATATATATATATATATATATATATATATATATATATATATATATATATATATATATATATATATATATATATATATATATATATATGTCTCTCATTTTATATTCAAGTCTGTTTATAAAATGAGATTAAATAAAATTCTATTGGGTCTGTAGTGTCGATTATTTCTCTAGGTCATTTATTTAATTTTCATAGAATAATTTAATTACAAGCAATACGTAGTTAAATTATAATTTTTGTTCTCTGATTTTCGTTGTTTTTTCATCTTTTGTGTTTTTTTTGTGGTTTGTTGTTTTGATTTTATTTGTGCTCAGTTTCAGAGCTCATTTTTAGTCATTTATTTGTGCTCATTTTCTGTTGCTTTTCAGATAAATGACGACAAGGAATGGAAAAATCTTATAAACATTAATGTTACTAGCATTCCAACGACTTTAATTTGTATAGTGTTTTTATTTTTTTCAATATTGTCAATAATGCTTTTATTTGTCAAAAAATTGTTAACACTTTGTCTAAAGAAAGATCAGGGAAATTTTTTAAAGTTTTTGCCGTTGTTTCTCATTTGAAAAATTCTCACTATTTCTGAGTGCTGATGGTTTCTTGTAATTGATTCATCATACCATTTTAAGACGAAGTTGTTGCAAAATAAATTCGACCTAAAAGAGAGAAAAATGAATGGGTAACACAGTCTTGTCTCCAAGTCTAATAAGCTTAATTTATTTACAGTTCTGCACTAGCTTAGACTAATCAATAGTTTGTTTATATAGAGCTTGCCATATGAGCAAACAGGGAATAATGTATAGGATAATCCAATGTTTTACATCATGTAAAGTGGTATAGAGTTTTAATTGTTAACGCTGTGGTCTAAAAAACGGCCATTACTGTGAATAAATTTTAACATAAATAGTTTTATCAAACGGAAGTGGAGAACAGCAGTAAAACAAAGTTAGGTTACTTTTTCAAAGGGTCCACAGACCAAATCAAGGTTTTAGTACATATTCACTGAAAGCCTTTGCAAATGAATTAAATATAGCCAATGTCTAATTGCAGCTATTTAATTTACGTGTTATCTTAGGAGAATCCGCAATATTCTAATTAATATAACCATAATAATGTATTATTGTTGAGCACAATCTCGTATTCTTAAAAACCCTGTTAAAACATGTTTTTTTTTTATTTTCTTTAGTATTAAGCAAGATAAATCACTTATAAACTATCAGTGAATAAGTCAAAGGTCCTTTCAAAGTGATTTACGTCGAAAGAAGGGTGGCAACAAGGTCGCTTTTTACTTTAAGTTGAAAATATTATTGACTTTAGGTGAAAATCTAGTTTCTAGTAATACTTAAAGCAAATAATTCAGATTACCCTTAATTATTATAGGAATAACCATTGATCATTTTTGTAAAAATTAGTGCCTAAGAGAAAAATGCTTACTTATCGTACTTGGTTTTTAAAATATGAATATGTTTTCTTTAATAGACTATCATTTTCGCGATAAAAGAGACTGTTCTTGCAAACTACTATAAAAGCTTCATCTTTTGTTTTTTTACTATTGTTTTATTTCGAATTATAAAGGTCATGTTTAAATCCAAATTCATCTAATGTCCATTCAGTATATTCGCACTACCTCTTAGGAAAAAACCACCTCTTATGCTGAAAGTCTTCCCTTTCTTCGTGACTTATTCTCATTAATTTCCAATGTTCTTTTTGTATGCTAGGGACTCTAAAAAGGACTTTTACTCTAGGGCGAACTAAAATTCATTTACACGCTAATATTTTTACCAGGAGTTAGCCCTCTGGATGTTTCAAGTCAAGGGTAGTTTTACCTTCACATTTAAATCAGTAGAATACTAGAACTTTTGCTAAGTTTTCTAGGGCAAAGTTTATGAAGATATTCCGAATAAATTGAAATAGAACACAACCCTACATAACTCCTCGTCCAAAATTTACCCAGATACCAATCAAATTTTTTTTTCCTGACCACATCAACACTTCTGGCATCTTAAAACAAAAATTGATTTTTCATTCCAATTGCCCTAGTATTTGTTGCTATTTTTGAAGATTTTGCGAAAATAATTCCAATTTTATTACAATAAACAGGAATTTTGGGATGCAGGACTCTTTTCACACGCTGATTAACACCTGTTATCTTTGTCTAAATTTGCTGTTTACATGAATTCTAATAAAACACGATTTTCTTAATTTTTAATTGTTTTCAAAGCCTTTTCCATGGTTACCAGGGGTTTCTATTAGAGGTAAAATGGAAAAGGGTACGCCATCCTCGAATACAATTCTGGACCCCTAAATTTAAAAAAAATACTTGTTTGATTGTTTTTAGAACAACACATGCTCTTGAAGTTTTCTTAAAAATAAATTCTGAAAACTATAGTCACTCCCTCTTGATAAAAAAGACAATTCCTTGTAAAGTTTTAGTAACTTGACGCCACTGAAGGTTACTTTAAATAAGCTAAAGGGAAACCAAACTCTAAAAACGCAATAATTAAGGAAAAGCTATCCCCAACGACCTTCTTGTTCTTGTTATCTGAGCAATATCAATCTAGCTCATAATAGCCTGGTTGGGGGTTGTTCTGTCATCCAACATATCTCATATGTAGAAAATCCTACAGCCATCCTCTTGATTTTGAAAAAAAAATCAGCGACACTAGTGGAACGCAATCGTGATTTTGCAAAGATTGCCATCTAGTAGTTTCTAGAGTTAATTTTACGCTCAAGTTAAGACAGGATAACTTCATTTAATAAAGTTGTGACGTTGATGGTCTGTAGGGTGAATATTCCATCTTAAATTTCTGAGAGCAGTTTAGTGGTAAGTGGGAGACTCTAAAACTTTACAATTTAAAAGATGGATGGAATAATGTTAGGAAAACAGTCTTAGTGAAGCAGCTCTAAAGATAATACAGCTAGTGATAAGGGGCAACAGTTAAAGATAGGGGAAAAGTTGAAGAGAGATGGGTATGTATATTGAGAATATGGTTAATCATGGTAGAGTTACATAGAAAGCTATAGATGAGAAAAAAAAATTATTACACGATGGATGTGAGAGACGATGAATTGCATAAGGAAGAATTTTTTTTAAGTAAAAAAAAGTGTAGAAAATAAAAAGAAAGACCAGGTGCTAATTGTCTAGTAAATACATTTTTTTCATATAGATGTTATGGGGTAAGAAATTATTTACAACAGATTAGTAATATGAATTTTGAAAAAAAGAATTGCTTACTCTGACCATACTTTCAGACTTAGAGATGATGTAGGTAAGTTTTATAGGGAAGAACAATGTAGTGCTTGGAATACAAGAGGATGTTTCAACCAATTTTTCACTCTTATCAATAACAGAGAAGTGCCTGAGACATCAAATACCTTTTATTCTTAGTTTTTTGAATTATGAATAAGCATTGCACTCAGCTAATAGAAAAACTTTAGTGAAGATCTTTTCCTTGTATGGTATACCTGGCAAACACACTAAAGTGGTCATTTCTATGCATGACAACAGTATTGCTGCGGGTAAGCGAGGAAATGGGGTTAGTAGCTGATTTCATTAAAAAAAAATAGATAAGCTGGGTTGCATTCTATCACAAATTATATACATAAATTCAATGGCCATAGTCTTGAGGAAAACAGCAATGGCAGCAGGAGGGCAACCCAGCCTTATAAGACCATAATGAAAACCCTTTTTGAGGATGTTGAAAGGCCTGTTTTCTTATGGCTGACCAATGACAGATTGCTATAGATTTTGCTTTTCGGCTCACCATCTAGTGTCAAAACACCAACACGTTTCCCTTATTTCAGTGGAAGGGTATGACGAGTAATAATTTAATATTTAAAAACCTTAGGGAAATCAAAACCTACTGAGAGGGTTTACACGGAGATAAAGATAGATTCACAATGAAACTGCCAGACTATTACACAGAAAGTGAGTGATTTACAATTTATAACTATACTTGACAGCTTTCATTGCCGTAAGCCTCAGACCATCACAGTAGCAAGTTTGTCATTCACCCCTTAAAATAATATTTGACAACTTTTGTCAACATTCCTTTTTCAGTTTGTAGACTATTTTTCTGGTTTTTGAAAGTCTTTCTGATGGTGAAACATTAAAAGGAATTTGTCATTTTTTAAAAATAGCTATGTTCGTGATGCAATATATTTGATGGGTATTTTAATTAGCAAAATTAATTTCGTATGCTCAATTTAATAAAGTATCAGCCTGGTCTCCTTACGTAGCAAACTGCTTAGAAATATAATATTTTTAAGTCTGAAAAATATGGAATAAAAAAAAATAGCAGTTTAGTCTTAAGAAAGGTAGATGATATGTCGACAAAATTTTAACTCATAAGTTAATCAGTTTTATAGATTATGAGGATCTGTTCAATCCTGTTGATAGAAGAGTTGTAGCGAAGGTCTTATCTGTGTTTGTTTTACTAGACGTGTACATTAATGTGGTTAGTGCTATGTAAAAGAATGAAACTGCTGCACTTAAGGTAGGAAGTGAGGTTAGCTGCTGGATCTTATTGAATTAGGATTTAAAAAGGACCTTGTTCTATGTTCTTTTATATTCTTCCTTTTGATTGTCTTTGTGTTCAAGAGCAAAGGCAAGGCAACAGGAGATCATGGAATCATATGGAGAGGAAAAACTCTCCTAGACTTAGATTATACTGACGATTCAAACATCCTAGATGACAGTGAGAGATAAGTGAATGAAATTTAAAAGGTTTTGCAAGTTTAGGGTGCTAGAATATATTGAAAAAATAATAAGGCTAGGAATTATTGAAGAGGAAAAGGTGAAGTAAAGATCATAAAATTTCCTGTTGTTCTTCTTGTTTTTGATGTATATGAGAAAGTGACGCTGGGTAGCCATAAAATTGATCGGGTGGACATCTTCACTTACCTAGGTAGTCTTTATTATTATTTATTTATTAATCGCACATACATGTATATATATATATATATATATATATATATATATATATATATATATATAAATATATATATATATATATATATATATATATATATATATATATATATAATATTTATATATGACATAGGCCCATGGGGAGAAAAGCTCGAAAAACTAGGCCTAGACAATTCTTAGCCTAGTATAGCCTAGTATTATTAGTAAAGACGATTAATTTAGTCAAGTGCTAGTTTGGTCTCTGTAAATAGCAAATTACCTAGAAAGTAAAGTGAAGATATTAAAAGTAGAATATACAATAAGGGTGTTTTTTTACAGTTAAAAAAAGTTTGAAAGAACAGGAAGGCAAGTCTGTAAACCAAGATTAGAATATTAGAAGCTACAATGATGACAGTGTTTAAACAAGGCTCTGAAGTATATGTACTCCAAAAAGTGGAAAATTATTGTCAGATATTTTCGAGAGAAATTGACGAAGGATGGCTGTGGGTGCCTGACTGACTGACCGTATTTCAAATAGTAAGCTCTACGAAATATGTGGTTCAATCCCACATTCTAAGGTTTTAATAAAAGAAAGGTTGAGGTGGTTAGGGCACGTTCTGCATTCTGAGGTTATTATGAGAGAAACGCTGAGATGGCTAGGATATGTTTTGAGGATGAAGGATGATAAATTGCCGAAGATTGTCGTTTTTGGCCAACCGTCTGGGGCGAAAGAGAAAGCAGTTAATCTATGGTTTGGGTAGGAAGATATCATACAGATATATTTAGTGGGAATGTGACTTCCTGGGTGGGTATAATGACTAGATTGAAGACTTTAAATAATAAAAAATCAAGAGAGATAAAACTCTAAAAAAAAAACTTCAAACGAGACGACGGCCAGTAGAATTAAAAGACTATAACAACGCGGATATTTCGCCTGTATAAAACAAGGCGTCTTCAGCACAAGATAGAAAATTAAAAGAAAACTAATCGAAAAACAAATAAAAACCACCACCGAATATAATAAATACAATTGTCGCTACTTATCCACGTAGGGAAAAGCAGCTATGCGAGTTACTTCATTGAGAATCAAAGAGCAACTGAAGAAAATTTATGAAAATTGAAACTTAGTTAATTATTCTGTTGCGAAATAATCCTTTTGTAAGCTAACATTGAAGCAACTCTTTTTGGTCTAGTGGGTAATCTTGTCCCCTGCTGATTGTGTAAAATTTTATTTCCCGCATCGACTATTGGTTCATCTTTTAAAAGAATATCATAAATTGGGTCAATATTTAAATTCCCTGTGTCTCTATTTATTGAAATATTAGCAAATATATGTTTTTTAATTTCTATAGCCTCCCTTTCCCACTGAGAAAAACCTCTATCATTAGAAATAGCTGTAGCCTCATCAAATTGTATAAAATGTTCAGGATAAAAGAATGGGTGTTCAGCTAGAGCCGAAACAAAAGTTTCGGGAGGTTTTCTTAGCTGTAGGGTTTTTTCTATTGAGTAGCGATGCTCAATAAATCTTTCAGTAAATTGTTGGTGAGTTCTACCAATATAAAACTTTCCACAGGAACAAGGAATTTTATATACCCCACTAACTAAATCCCCCCAGGTTAAATCCTTCCCAGAATTAAGAAAACTACCTAATGGTCTCACTGATTGGAAACAAGTATCAATGTTATGTTTACCCAAAATTCTTTTAAAAATCTCCCCCAAAGTAGGTATATAAGGTAAAGAAATGAAACGTTTCGGTAAGTCCAATTCTGTGCACTGTGAAACCCCAATAACCCTATTGTTGTGTTTAATGCGTCTATTTTTTATTATTTTATCAATGAATTTAATCGGGTAACTATTACAAAATAAAACATTCCTCAAATATAACAATTCAGAATATAAAAACTCCCGGGAACAAATTCTGAAAGCTCTATCCACCAGTGCAATCACAACCCCTCGTTTCACTGAGATAGGGTGGCGAGAGTGAAAGTTCAAATACCTATCATTGTGGGTAGGCTTTCTATAAATTGAAAAAATGTAAATGGAACTCACTTTTGATCAATAAGATATCCAGAAAAGGTATTTTATAACTTTCTTCAAACTCCACTGTAAATTTTACGTTTTGTCAAAACTATTTAAATGTTTATGGAAAACGTCTAAAGACTCTAAACCGTGTTTCCAAATGCAGACCACATCATCCATGAATCTACCCCAGAAACAAGGAGAGAGCCTAAAACTGTGTATGGCGGAGGTTTCAATAGATTCCATGAAGAGATTTGCCAACAAAGGGGAGAGAGATGCCCCATAGCCAATCCAAACCTGTTTATAAAATTCACCTCTAAAACCAAAATAAAGAGAATGTTCATTTGCAAGAATAGCCAATTTCATAATGACTTCAATCTCCAAACTAGCCATGGTCACATCTTGTATCAAATCAAAGTGCTTTTGTAATTTAATCCTTAATATATCCTCGCACTTTTTTACGTTACAATTTGAATACTTGGACAGTACATCAAAACTACAGAGAATTGAATTCTCCTCCAGTGTGAAATTTTTTAACTTATTAGTAAGATCAGTGGAATTTTGTATATATGATTTTTGTGTTCCTAAGAGTGGACGCAATGCCACCGACAACCACTTTCCTAATTTTGCCACTGGTGATAAAAAAGTTGATACAATGGGACGGAGGGGGACTCCCGTCTTATGAATTTTGGGTAGACCATAGATCTTTGGTGCGGACCAACCTCTTGGATAAAATTTATTATAAAATTGTGGGGTAATGTGTAAATTATTTTTCAGGGACTCCAATTCCTTTCTAGTCGATTTTACATATTTATCCGTAGGATCGAAATCCAATTTCTTGCAAAAAGTGGTATCCGAAATGATTGTATTCATTTTACGATCATAATCATCAGTGTCCATAATTACAAAAGTATTGCCTTTATCTGCCCTAGTGATAGTAAGGGTCTTAT